>NC_025704.1:7280914-7311019 GCF_000633955.1 Camelina sativa
TCAAAAGGTTGAACATAATCTAGATTCCTCAAGATGTAATTGTGAGCTGCTCGACAATAGCTATGATCTTCCCACCAAACTTCCTTTAACTTTCCAGCAAGTCTTCCTATCTGAGCAAAGATATCTGGAACATCAAGAACGTTATATGTGGGTGCAACGCCTCCGNTTATATGTAGGTGCAACGCCTCCGTCATCATATCGTCGAGTACGTGTTTTTTTGGTTCTCACGGTGGGGCTAAAGTAGTATGATGTGAAGTGAGACGTTTCCTCTGTTAAACTCCCGGCGACTATCGACCCCTCAACTCTGGCAAGATTTTTGGCCTTTCCTTTAAGAGCTTTCATAAACCGCTCAAAAGGATACATCCAACGAAATTGCACTGGGCCACCAAGATCAGCTTCATGTGGTAGATGGACTGGAAGATGTTCCATCACGTCAAAAAAAGCAGGGGGAAAGATTTTCTCCAAGTTACAAATTAACACTGGAATATTATCTCGTAACTGCTGTATGACTTCACTGGTCAATGTTCTAGTGCATAAGTCCCGGAAAAAAACTCTGATACCTACAACCAATGAATAACAAATTCATGGGTGAATTAATTAAATAAGTATATATATATATCAATATATATATATAAATATATATATATATATATATCATTATATACTTATATACCTGCAATAGCTTCATGAACGTGTTTTGGCAAGAGCTCAAGAAATATAAATGGTAGTAGCCGTTGCATGAAGACATGACAATCGTGGCTCTTCATACCTGAAAATTTTTGGCCTTGCTCTACACATCTTGAAAATTTAGAGACAAATCCATCTGGAAACTTCACTTCAGATTTAACCCACTCGAACAACACCTTCTTAGCCTCTACTGACAATCGAAATTGGGGTACTGGTAATTTCCCATCTCTTGTAAGATGTAACTCGATCCTTGCACATATTTCCGCCAAATCCAACCTAGATCTCCTGCTATCTTTTGTTTTACCCTGCACATTCAGAAGCGTAACGATGAAATTATCGAAAAAGTTTTTCTCAATGTGCATCACGTCAAGATTGTGCCGCAATAGAAGATCTTTCCAATATGGAAGCTCCCAAAAAATACTCTGCTTGTGCCAATTGTGAGCGCTTCCATATCCATCTGGCATGTTTGCTGGTGTGTGATAGTTACCCCCACGTTTATGGGTTTCTTGAGCTCCATAGTAATCAATCTGCTCAAATAAATCATTTCCAGAGACATAAGTTGGTGGAGGAACACGAACAACTTTATTCTTTGTAAATAACTTCTTGTTCCTCCGGTACGGATGATGCAAGGGAAGAAACCGACGATGACAATCAAACCAACAAGATTTTCGCCCATACTTTAACTGAAATGCCTCTGTACGTTCCATACAATAAGGACATGATAATCTTCCATGTGTTGTCCACCCAGATAACATTCCGTACGCAGGGAAGTCACTAATCGTCCACATTAGCACTGCCCGCATATTGAAATTCTGTTTTCTCGACGAATCGAACGTCTGAACACCTTCATACCACAATTGCTTCAGCTCATGAATTAGAGGCTGTAAGAAGATATCTAGAGATCGCTTTGGATGCTTTGGACCTGGTACCAAAATACTCAAGAACAGAAATTCGCTTTGCATACACATATCTGGAGGAAGATTGTATGGCGTCAATATAACAGGCCATAAAGAATACTGCCTCCCTGACATACCAAATGGACTAAAACCATCTGTACACAACCCAAGATAAACATTCCTACACTCTTGAGCAAAGTCAGGATATACCGATTGAAAATGTTTCCACGCCTTTGCATCAGATGGGTGTGTAATTTCTCCTTCTTCAGTAGAATGTTCTGCATGCCATCTCATTGCCGCTGCAGTCCGTTTTGATTGGTATAGGCGTTTCAATCTATCAGCAACAGGCAAGTACCACATACGTTTATATGGCACTCGCGTCCTTCCTTGAGTAGGCTGATATCTCGGCTTCCCGCAAAACCGACATTCCTGCAGCTTAGCATCGTCTTTCCAAAAAATCATGCAATAGTCAACGCACACATCAATCATTTCAGATGGTAATCCAAGACTCGCAACCAACTTCTGTATTTCGTAGTAGTTCTCAGCCGATACATTATCAGCTGGCAAATACTCTTTAATGAGTTCAGCCCAAGAATCCATGCAAATCTCACTTAAGTTATTATCAGCTTTAATTGTCATCATCCTAGATGCCAATGATAACTTAGAATGACCTTCTCTACATCCATCGTAGATAGGTTGATTCGCAGCATCTAACATATCATAAAAACGTTGTGCATCTACATTGGGTTCTTCCGTATTATTCTCAGGAAATGCAGCAGTAGTTTCATGAAATGCATCATTAACCATATCATGAAATCTATTTTCCTCATTATACCCATAAAAACCAAATTGATCAGATTCTTGATGCCCATAATTACTAGGTTGATCAATAGCATAATTCATACTACTACTTCCAACGTTACTGCCACAACTCTCTCCATGACGTAACCATACATAGTAATTTGGCATAAATCCTCTATTGTAAAGATGCTTCTTCACTAGATTAAATTCCAAATATTTAATGTTGAAACACTTAGGACATGGACAAAATATTGTACCGTTTTCACGAGCAAAGTCTTGGTTTGTCGCCTGGTACATGAAACCGCGCAACCCGTCACAAAACTCTTTCGTCACATCACCGGTCTCCGGATCTCTGTGATTGTACATCCACTGTCGCCATGTGTATATCTCATGCTGCCCCCCTCCAAGCATTATTGTAGAATTTAAAAATTTGTAGGTTTTTTTTTTTGTAGCCTTTCTTTTTTTTTTTCTTTTTTCTTGTTTTTTTTTTTCTTTCAATTTTTTTTTTGGTAGTATAATTGCTTTTGTTGTAAGTGTTTTGTGTTGTGGTTTCCATAGATGATGGACTTGCTATTTATAGGCATACTAAAAATATATGCTATGGATTTGCTAGGGAAATTTGCAAGGGATTTGCGAGGGAAATAAAAAAGATTTATTTTTTTGCAAGAGACTTGCGAGGCATTCACTGTTTTACCGACTAAACAGTTACACCCGGAGAAAACGTGGTTGCCGACATCTTCATCCCTTGCAACTCCCTCGCAAATACAGTTCAACGCTAATCCGTCGCAAATTTTGCGAGGAAGTTGCGTGTGTTTTGCGAGGAAGATTCACAGACTCGCAAAACTATAGTAAATCCCTCGCAAATTTGCGACGGATTCTCCCTCGCAAATTTTGCGAGGGATTTGCAATTTTCGTCGTCTTTCGCGCAAGTTACTCGCAAATCTGTCGCAAAATTGCGAGGACCGTCTGGCGTCGCAAAGTTCTGTCGCAAAACGACTGTTTTCTTGTAGTGAATAACAAACAGGAAGTCCACTGGATCTAGCCGAGAAAGCAACTTCATCCCGTTTGATTTCAGAATCACGAGTAAAAAATAGTTGTCCTAGCTTAGGATCATAAAACAACAACTTCTTCTTCAGAATTGCTAGTGGCATGAGAGCGTAACTTGGGTAATTTGGGATACCACGTCCATCATGCCAAAAAACAGTTAAACCGAAGTCTATGGAATACATTTTGTCCCATGTCTTGTAGCTTGAACTGAAAGACCATATCACTTGGTTGTAGAACATCCTCTCGGATACACACAAGCGTTTATCGAGGTTGCACATGACAATCGTGTAAGGATTGGAGAAATTGAGAAAATGAGCATTAGAGATGACTTGAAAAGCTTCGGTATGAAGATTGAAAGATACAACTTTGGTTTCTTTGCAGTCGGTTAACCAATAAAGCGACCCATCAACAAACACGGGCTTAACGGGAGCAAGAACGCGATAAGGAGCAGATGGAGTGACATACCTCCAAGCGTTGGTGGTATACTCAAAAACTTCGCATGTGGTAGCGTTTTCTAGGCCTAATCCAAAAGAGTTGTATAGCCAAACGGGCTTGTATGTGTTCGTGAATATGTCTTTACCGAATCCAAGCCTAGAGAAACTGTGCCCAAGCTTGAAGAGAGATTGATGAATGGGTTGTTGAAAGTTACATGGAGGAAGAGCCCGATACCATCTAGTGGCAGGGTTGACCACAAAAGCTTTGTAGGGATTAAACAGACAAAGGAGACCGTCACAGCTATTATGGGAAACACAATTAGAGAGTTTGTTGTCCGTCTCCTCCCAAGGAGCAGGGATCTTGACCGATGAGGATGAACCCAACACCAGGGTTCTTAGGGTGTCAGTGCCCAGCTGGTAGGCTCGTTCGAACACCATGAGAACATCTGGATCTCCTGATCGCTGACGATGCGTCAAGTCTCTTCCTTGGAAGAATTGGGACTCAATTGTTGATCTCCATTGCTTTGATACAGACTTGAATCTCAGCAGAGACTTCACCGCAAGTTTCTCTAGGATTCGCTCTACTACTTCGTGTGGCAGCTGCAGCACCGATTCCATCCTCAAGCAACGTTTTCTCGACATTCCTTGTCTTGTCGTCTCCATTGATGAATGAAGAGATAATTTATACAGAAATAAATTATAAAGGAAGAAAAATGTGTAATCAGACAACAATAATTACGAATTAAACCCTTTCCTTTCTCTTAAATCTAAAATTTTAATTAAGAAGAATCTTTTAGGAATATTCCATCAGCAATAGGAAATCTATCTCTTATGGGCTTTGATTTTTCTTTTAAAGGTCTGAACCCAAATATGATTTAACTATTTAAGAATCTCTAATCTATCCCTATATTTGTCTTTAAACTCTATTTTTTTAGAAAAAAATTATTCTAACTCACTTTTATATTTATACTAGATGAGGACCTGCCCGATGTGCGGATTTAAAGTTTTATAAATTAAATTAAATTTAACAAAAATATATTAAATTTTTTTGTAAGTTATTTATAAATTTTATTTTTGTTATAATACACGGATTTATATCTATTTACAAATATTTTATGTATGTGTACTATTAAAAGTGTATTTTTAAAAACCTAAATATATTCTATGTTACTAATATATTCTTTATCACCACCTATATATGAAAACATTAAGCCAACTATTTTACTTTCACTTCTACATAGTTTTTTAATTACAAAAATTATTGGCTCAAAAAATATTTTGAATAAAAAATATATTACATAATATACTAATCAGTTATGTACCATCACAATAATTTATGACCACCATGGAGAAAACCTCAGCTCCGCCCTCATCCCTTATAGAGAGAACCTTGCGTCTAACCTCCTCCACCATAGAGAAAACTTTGGCTCCGCCTTCCTCCCTTGGAGAGATAACATTGCGTCCAACCTCCTCCACCTTCTTCCCTAGGGAAGATAACCTTGTTTGCAACCTTCTCCACTATAGAAAGAATCTTGGCTCTGTCCTCCTCCTGTGTAGAGAGAAAATGTTCACGTTTTTTTGCTATCTCAAAATGGCTTGCTCCGACAACTAATGAAAAAAAAAAAAAAAATTTAACGTCACAAAATCTTTTGATAGTAACTAATGTTAAATTTCCCAATATATTTGTGGAAGTGTCTTTGACACACCATGATGTAGCTCTGTCTCTGTAACGTCTCAACCGCCACCTTGCTTAGTGAGCCCATGTCCACTCTCAGTCCATAGGCCCACCTTCCTAAGTGGGCCCTATATCTTTCTCGGCCCATGGACCCACCCATATTTGATGGCCGGTTTGTTACGTCTAAGAGGCTTTAAAAACTTGTTTACCGACCCTACAAATCTACAAATGACATTTTCCTGTGTTTTGTCCTCACTCGCACAGTTCCGATAATCACTTCCAGGAAGATCACCAATCATAAAATTCTCTCAGGATTCTTGACCAAAAAAATAAGTGCATTTTGGTGACATATGTGGCCAAATCAATTCTTTTATACCTTTTCTTCAAATCAGGATGTCACAGTCTTTGAGCTCATATGAATCTATCAACAACGATTTATGTTTTTCCAATCTATCTATCTATGTTTGTTATAAGTTTGTGTTTGATTAGCCTATTTTATCCATCCATTAGGTTGATGAGCTTCTACTCGTTATCTCCCTTTGGGATTGAATGAATAATGGTAACAATTATGTTTGCAAAAAAAAAAAGGTTTATGACCAACCAATCAAGGTTGAGAAATCAAAACAAAATAAATCTATGAATCTTACAACAAATATATGAATCTTAAGTAATTCAAAGATGAAAATACAAACTAAATAAAAAAATCTAAAAATACTACAATAAATTTTAAAATATAGTATTAGGAAAAGAAGATGCATTTATTAATATTTTTCTTGGGTTAACATATTAATCTTACCGATTCCCAACTGAAAAAGGAGAAAGTAGGAGCAAATTTTAGTTTAAAAGAATAAGAAAAAATTACTTTCACATTCAAAACAATTTCTAATTAAATAAAGTTGAAAGAATTGTTTTTGAGTAAATTATTTAATTATGAGACGATATATATTTATATAAAAGTGAGTATTTACAAAATTTTAGAATTAATAATTAACTGTATATTATCCTTAATCTTTTTTGTATAATTAATCATTTAAAATTAAAATAAATAAATAATATTGTAATTTCGAATTTTATGAAATATATATATATATAATCTCCTTATTATTATTTAAAAAAACTTTTGTATTTTTTTATAAAATCTGTCATTTTTGATAATTATCTTTTTACATTATTAATATTTTTTAAAACAAAATAATTTATCTTTATTGTAATCATAGTTCTCCTATTAAATATTAACTTTTACACATGTCAATATCTGAAATTGATAATTTAACACATGTAAAAATCTTGTTAATGGCTAACTTTCAAAACCCAACTTTATATAATAAGATACTAGATTAGGTCTCTTTAGTTGACGCGATATTAAAAAAAAATGTAGAATTTTAAGTAGTTTTTTAAATGTTAATTTTATATCTTATTTGATTTTTTATATAAACAACTGAAAGTTCACTCATTTTACCTAACAATATAATTTAACCGTATATAACATTATAATAAAATTAATTTACTTTGATGAATTAATTCTGATAGGTAAGACTTATATCTTTCATATCAATATAATTTGTGCATTATATCAATATTAAAAATTATACAAAATAATTATCGAAAAATAAATGGAAACTAATATTATCTTATATTTGAAAAAACTAACATTATCTTAAATATATTTGTAAACTAAGTAAATAAAATAAACCGAATTAGTAACTAAAAATATTTTAAGAAGTGAAAAAACAAATTAGGAGTGAGGATATCATGTTATCTTTGAGAAAAATACATGTCGAACATAAGAGGAGTAACAATCCCGTAGTAAATAGGACAAATCCAATGATAACACGAAATGTTTGCCCAACGCATAAACCCACGTTACATCTTTTCTATTTACAGCCATAGAGGCGTGTTAAAACCTATACTAGTAATTTAATGTATTACCATATCTTCATTCAGTATCGAGATATTTTTGAAAAACTCATCTTGATAAATANAAAAAAAAAAAAAAAAAAAAAAAAAAAAAAAAAAAAAAAAAAAAACAGAACACGGAGGCGAGAGGACCACACAGAAAGAGTCCTCCTCATACTCATACTACCCATTATCCAATAATATCATCAAAATAACCAAAAACGACACGTGAAGTCTACAACAGCCAATAAAAAAAAAGCTACCGACATAAGGCAAAACTGATCCTACCATTAAACGCAATCCACGTGGTTCAAGATTACACGTGGCACCACACAACCATCTCCATTTTGGCCTACAAATACAAACTCCTAAGCCCACAACTCTTCTCATCATCATTCATACAATAGCAATTCTCTAAGAAAAAAAATATCTGCAAAGAAAAATGTCGGACACCAACAAGAATGCCTTCCAAGCCGGTCAGGCCGCTGGCAAAGCTGAGGTCTCTCTTTCTGATCTCTTTTGACACAAATTTAGAAATCTGAAAGAAAAAAATATAATAACTCTTTAAACTTGATCAAATTTAATAACGTTTTGAGAGGGTATATGTTTTTTTGCCTATACCATTATTGCAAAGCTTTTTTAGCTGTCACTTTCATTTTCTTGTTTAATTTATAATTTTGTAACTGATTTTGTGTTTGACAATGATGTGTATAGGAAAAGAGCAATGTTCTGCTGGACAAGGCCAAGGATGCTGCTAATGCAGCTGGAGCGTCCGCTCAACAAGTAAAACATTCTACACACATATTCCATATAGAAACATAGAAGCGTCTTTATAAACTTCATACAAGTAGCTAGATTTCTTATATCTTGTTTTGTATACGTATAGGCTGGAAAGAACATATCGGATGCGGCAGCTGGAGGTGTTAACTTTGTCAAGGACAAGACCGGCATGAACAAGTAGCGATTCGAATCGAATCAAAAAAATTGGGAGTTAATTATAACCTCCCTTTTTTTCTAATTAATTGTTGGGGATCTTAAATAAAGGTGGGAGTTCTATCAATTGATTCTCATGATATTTCACATCTCGTACTTGTTGTTGCTGATGTTGTTGTTTTTAAATTAGTCTTGTAATGTTTGATCTCCCTTTAGGTGTTATGTTTGGAACTTTTATGTATTTTAGCTTCCAGTTAATCAACAACACCTACTTTTTATGTTCCAACAACTTAAATCTCTTATCTTTATTTTAATGCACTTCACGCTCGTCATGAGTTTCTCATTTTAGTTATAATGTTCACAGAAGCAAACAAACAAAATAAATCAGTTAATTAATTAAGGAAAGATAATTCTTAAAAGTAATACCCAAAATTGAGAACAAGAACTTCCTTAGAGCATCTTTACTGGCAGTTACTCTCATGGTTACTCAACCATTTGGGGCCAAAAAACTGAATAAAAAATCTATTTACGATCCATTTAGGAGAGAATCGATTCCCTGGGAAGCATCTGAAGCAACACCATGAGTAACCGTACGTGGCCTATTTTCATTCGTAAATACATAAATATTAAATGAATTTTTTTTTTCCATTTTCTTTTTCTTTCTTCCCCATTCTCTCTCTTCTCTCTCGATACAAACGGAGTTCTCACGACCAACGACGGCGGAAGGTTGTTGGATTAACCCTAAGATTTGACGCTTCGGTTCTCACCACCAACGACGGCGGAGATTTTTTATGCTGCGACAACGACGGCAGCTCGATCCCGGAGGTCTCCGTATCAAATCCCCGCCACAACACAACCGCCTCCGTCGATGGTGACTGAGACGGAGAAGGTTACAGTCGAGCGTCACTGTGCTGCGAAAGGTAAAGGCTTGAATTGCTTGGTTCCGCCTCCTAAAGGTTACCATCAGCTGGTTCCATGGCCTAAAAGCCGTGACGAGGTAACTCCTTTGTTTGCAATCTCTTGTTAGAGTTTATTGGCTAACTAAAGCTTAATAGCAAAGCTCAAGTGGATTAAGCTTAGAATCAGAATGTAATAAGCCTAAGTAGATTGGATTAAGCTCAATATTCTCTTGTATTGCATTTTGGTTGGAAAATTCTGATCTTGGGATTAGCTTAAGTAGATTAAGTGATGTCGAATTTGGATTTGCAGATTTCTTAAAATAGCTACAATTACAAGTATCTTCAGTTAGAGGTGCCAAGGTTGTTACTGATCCAAGTAATGGGCGATCAAAAGGTTATGGATTTGTTAAATTTGCAGAGGAAAGTGAAAGGAACCGGGCCATGGCTGAAAATGAAATGAATGGTTTGTATTGCTCAACAAGGCGTATTATCAGTATTGTTAAGAACTTAGCCAACGTTGATATCTTCTTCTGTGTTTGCCTTTGACTGGTTTTGTAAAATATATTGGACCGGAGTCGAGAGCATGAAGAGTGCCACTATATTATGTAAGTGATATGACTAGTACCTGAAGAAAGAAGAAAGAGGTTCAAGCGGAAAGTTATGTTGATCGTCAATGTCGCTTCAAGGTTCTTTCTTCATTGTCTTGATTGCCAAGGTGACCTCTAATACTACATTCACACCAAGTTCTTATTAATAACAGAGGCTCTAGAAGCTGAAATAATGATAACAAAGATGTAATCAGCCAGGTGTGTTTGTGCAGGTGGGACAATCGAACTTCAGCATTAACACCGGAGAAAGAGATATTCTACCTAGTGGCGATCCTAACATCGGCAGTGAATGTAGTAACATTAGTGAATGTTTGTATTGCTCAACAAGGTCATGTGAATGTAGTAACATTAGTGATAATCAAATATGACAAAAGTTGGTATCCTTTACATTGTAGATATTTGTTTTGTAGTTTAGGTTGAAATTTGTAGGGTTTTTTTTGTACTTGTATTGCAGGTTCTGTTTTTAAAACTGCAGGTTCTGTTTTTTGTTCTTGAATGTTCTTGATTGTGTTCTGTTAATCTATCCATCATGCAATGCAATATTTGTTTTAATTCACTATTCATCAAGAAAGTTGGCAAAAAAGAAAATTTGATAATTAATAAACACACAAAAAAACAATATATATTTTTTAAATGTTTGAGTAACCTTCTTTGGGGTTCTCTAGTAATAGGGTGATTTTGCTTAAGTTCTTTTAGGGTTGCTTTACTTAATTTATGATTATTTATATAATTAATTAATGTGAGAGTAACTATGGTGGGTTACTCCACTAATGATGGTCTTAGGATAGTGTTTGTCAAAAAAAAAAAATTATTAATGAAGGGAATGATTTATCCTCACAATTTATGTTCATGGTGAACACTGATTCAATTAAAACTATATGACAAAAACTGGTAACTATAATGAAAACTAGGGGCGAAAACCGAATTATCAAAAGTTTATCTTTGCGTCATTCATTGCGATGGGACCTTCTCTGTGAATACCTCAGAAATCAAAATTATGGTCAAGGTGCTAAGTATATGACAAAACTGGTAATTATAATGAAACTAGGGGCGAAAACCGAATTAATAAAAGTTCATCTTTGCGTCATTCATTACGATGGGACCTTCTCTGTGAATCAGATGGTTTCATTACCTCAGAAAATCAAAATCCTCCTCGTTGCTAAAACCCTAAACATACATTTCCCAGAACTCTTCGCAATCGCTGTAACTCACTCCCTCGTATCTTACTAAAGGTTCAAGCTTTTGTTTATTCTGATAGTAACCCAGATCGAATCAGAGAAGATGAGATATCAACAATGGCGACTGCTTCTTCTTCGAAGCTACCATCGATCTCATCTTACGTATCCTTCTCCTTGTTCTCAGGTAACCTCCATTTCAACCCGATCTTTCTCTTCTTTCATTCACACTCGTCCTGGGGTCGGAGCTTTGCAACAAAGTGAGCAACTTTTTCCCTTACAATCCCCAATGACGAGCTCTGGCTCTTTACTGATGAAGTCAGTTGGTCGAAGAAGCTTCTCGTCCGAACCTGCGGTTGAAGAGAAACCTTCTCCTGAGGGTACCGTGATTGATATCTTTAGCAGATTGAGTAGTGAGGATGAGATTAGGAAAGAGTTGGAATCGAGTGATGTAGTGATTAGCCAAGATTTAGCTTTGAAGGTTTTGAGGAAACTAGAATCGAACCCAGATGTTGCGAGAAGAGTTTTCAAGTGGTTTAAGGAGGCTACTCCTGAGGAGCTTAGCTCGAAAAGCTATAACATGATGCTTCGTGTTCTGGGTGGTAATGGACTTGTTGATGAGTTTTGGGGTTTGGTTGATGCTATGAAGAAGAAAGGACATGGTTTATCAGCTAATGTTAGAGATAAAGTTGGTGAGAAGTTTCAGAAAGATGGGCTTGAGAGTGATTTGGTGAGGCTGAAAAAGCTTTTCTCTTCAGATTGTTTAGATAGTTCTGCGGAGAATGTTTGCGATAAGGTGTGTAAGATTGTGATGAAAGAAGAATGGTGTGATGATGTTGAGAAACGGGTCAAAGATTTGAATGTTGAGTTTCAAAGTGATTTAGTGAAGATGATTGTGGAGAGTCTTGACGCTGAACCTAGGAAAGCTTTGTTGTTCTTCAGGTGGATTGATGAGTCTGGTCTCTTTAAGCATGATGAGAAAACCTATAATGCTGTGGCTCGGGTTTTGGGGAGAGAGAAGTTTCTCGATAGGTTTCAGAACATCGTTGAAGAAATGAGGAGTGCTGGTTATGAAGTGGAGATAGAGACTTATGTTAGAGTTTCAACGAGGTTCTGCCAGACTAAATTGATCAAGGACGCTGTTGACTTGTTCGAGATTGCAATGGTGGGTAGTAGTACTAACAAACCAACCCCACACTGCTTATGTCTGTTGCTCAAGAAAATTGTCACTGCTAAGAGTTTAGATATGGATTTGTTTTCAAGAGCTGTGAAAGTTTATACCATAAATGGTAACGCTTTGACGGATTCCTTGCTAAAATCTATCTTAAAGTCCTTAAGAAGTGTGGATCGTGTTGAACAGAGCAATGAGGTGTTGAAAGAAATGAAGAAAGGAGGCTATGTTCCTAGTAGTGATCTGCAGAGCATGATTGCATCAAGTCTTAGTCGTAAGGGAAAGAAAGACGAAGCTGATGAATTTGTCGATTTTATGGAAGCATCCGGAAACAATCTAGATGACAAGGCGATGGCATCTCTTGTTGAAGGGTATTGTGATTCCGGGGAACTTAATGAAGCTTTAGTGTGTTTCGAGAAAATGGTTGAAAAAGCGGGAGTCTCCTATGCTGATGTTGCATTTGAGAAGTTGGTTCTTGCTTATTGCAACAAGAATCAGGCAAGAGATGCATACAAGCTTTTGAGTGCTCAAGTAAAACAAAATCAGCTGAAACCTTGTCATAGTACGTACAAAATCTTGGTGACTGATCTGTTGAAGAAGAAGATTGCAAGAGATGGTGGGTTTGAAGAAGCTTTGAGTCTTTTACCAATAATGAAAGATCACGGGTACCCTCCTTTCCTTGACCCTTTCATGAATTACATCTCAACAACTGGAAAAAGCACGGAAGCTCTCGGTTTTCTGAAGGCTATGACCTCGAAGAACTTTCCATCTATGTCAGTGGTTCTGCGTGTATTCGAAACCATGTTTAAGTCTGCAAGGCACAGTGAGGCACAGGATTTACTCTCTCTGTGCCCAAACTATATCCGTAACAATGCAGATGTTCTAGAACTCTTCAATTCCATGAAACCTAATGAATCTGCTGTAGAAAAACCTTTGGCTGCTTCTGCTTAGCTCTAGCTTTAGTTTACATTCCCTCAAGTCTCTTTTTTTTTTTTGTTTCTGGGCATTTGATTGAAAACATTTGGCCAGAAAAAAAGACTCGCTGCTCCCTTTCTTTACATGTATCACCATTCACCAGTGAACTGTCTTTCATCAACCTGGTGAACTGGCAAAATAATTTCAAGGTACTCTGTTCTTTTACTTTCCACTTGATTATCATCTTCTGCTTCTTGGATCTGCCATGAATTGTACTGAGTATTATCAACAAGATCTGTCTGTAACTCCCATTTTCATTTGATCTTTTTTTTTTGTAACAATGTATTATTGCCTATTGATCAGACACTTGTGTTTGACATTGCCAAGTGTTTATGGTATCAAATTGGATGAGGAGATATTTGTTCATGGAAGTCTCATTATCTAGTTTAGAACTTGAGAAATAAATGATGTGCCAGAACCCAAAAGAAGAAGCTTCACTTTTTGTTGTGGAGAACCAACCGAGCCTTTTGTAAATCATTTATGGGCCTGAGAGAATTAGACACCAAAACTAGTCTAGCAGAGAGAAATATATACACTCAAGGATAGATAGAGTTTTCATAGTCTTTGTTCGTTTCTGATTATTAATTGATAGAGAAACAGGACCACAAAGCACGATCTACTTTGTAAACTGCATCTTGCATTGTAGTGCTTGATGGGTTTGTCACAATCTATATCGATCTGTTTTGTTGAATCATGATCTGTAATTGTGTAATGTGGATGTTTGAAACCTAGCACCGTTTTCATTCTCATTGTCAATAGCATCATCTCTGCAAAGTCTTTTGAATTTTTCCGCAGAGAGTGTGGAGAAAAAAGGACTGAACGAGGAGGAACAGATCGGTGAGAGAGTGACATAGCAACATAAAAAGACAAAGCCTTAATTGATATTCTTACAAGAAATGAGACAAAGAAAATAAAGTGAAATGAGTGAAAGAAAGAAAGAAAGAAAGAGAGAGATGTGTCATCATTCCTCTATGATTAGTTGCTATTTCAACAAAAGGGGACCGTTTCAAAACCCTTGGATTCATCCGGCGGGTTTCAGGGTTTATGAAGCAAAGCCATATGCTTTTTGGTCGAGAAAAAGGCCATTTCCGACCTGTACAATGTCAAAAGTGTCAATTTATACATGTACAAACTCTCAGTGCCAATTTATACTTATACTCAAATAAAATTCAAATTTCATACCCAATTATTAAAATAGTGCCGATTTCAAAGTCAAAATCAATAAATATTAGTCAACAGCTGACTCAGATGACACGTATTTAATGAAATGGCATCGTATATCAAAACTACGTCGTTTCGATGCTGTAATTTCGTTTTAAAAGAAAAATGTAAGACCACAGGATCAAACCCGGGTCCATCGAAATTTAAATCAACACTTTAACCATATGATCTAGTAGCTTTCTTCGGAATATTGAGGAACTTTAATGTTAATAACCATATCAACCCACGAGAATCTCCCTCCTTTTCCTCTTCTTCTCTTCCTTGGCATCGTTAATTGCATTGATAATTTTTGCTTCCTCATTCCTTAATTTTTACTGAAAAACAGAAACCCTAGTGATGATGATTGTGATCAAAGAGGAACAACGAATTTCCAAAATTTAAAATTTTAAAAGAAACAAAAAGTTAAAAAATCAAATCTTGGGAAACCACGATGAATATAAACAATTAGTGATTGGACCAACGGAAGCGGATCTAGATGGAGAAGGAACCACGGCGGAGCAGCCATTAACGATGCCAAGGAAGAGGAGGGAGATTCTCGCAGGCGGAGATGGTAATAAACACTAAAGTTTCCCAATATTCCGAATAAGGCTGCTAGATCATATGGTTAAAGCGTTGATTAAATCTTTGATGGACCCAGGTTCGATTCTAGGGTATTACCTTTTTTTTAAAACGAAATTACAGCATCAAAACTACGTAGTTTTGATATATACGATGCCACTTCACTGAATACGTGTCATCTGAGTCACCTGTTGACTAATATTTGTTGATTTTGACTTTGAAATCGGCATTATTTTAATAATTGGGTATGAAATTTGAATTTTATTTGAGTATAGGTATAAATTAGCACCGAGAGTTTGTACAGGTATAAATTGACACTTTTGACATTGTACAGGTCGGAAATGGCCCTTTTCCCCTTTAGGGTCGGATGAGAATATATAGAAGAAAGAGAAAATATATGTTTAAAGGTTCCTTTTACTTTCAAAACGAGGAGACAAAGTTTCTATCACTTTCCCGGAAAAAAGCTAAAAAAGGAAAATAGAAAGAAAAATAAAAGGGAAAGAAATCAATTCATTGTGTAAGCACTAAGGCACGCTTATTTACCTTCTTGATTGGGACTGTCGTTTATGTAACTCTATTTTTTACCATGTAAGTCATGTACATACGTATCAAGGTTAGATATTGCTTCAATTCTTAATGACCTAAATGGATGATGATGATTCTTAGATTATTCACAACATACAAATGGGATGAACTTAAACATGGCATAAATGGTTGTAAAAATATATTATAAGAAATTATTTAAATTTGTTAAGTTTTCTGTTGAAAGATTATTTGTTAGAATGTTGCGGCAGTAATGAGTGATGAAAATGAAATGTTGATGTTTTGTTTGTACGAAACAAATAATTAAGATGAAATCCCATGATGCATGTTGTTGAAAAACTAAGACAAAAAAAAATATAGTTGAATAGGATAGTAGTTGGTGTGGTGGGTGAATCCAGAAGCATTAAACATGTGATGTAGTTAATTATTTCAAAAAGAAATAAGATGTTCAGAACTCAATTGCCTCATACATCCAAAATCAATGGTCATGATGTTGTCAACAAATTCTTTGAAAACTAGTCGAAACAATTGTGAGATTTTGATCAATCATTTAGCGTTTGAAACTATGAAAGGGTGCACCCGAATGGTTGTTTCGAAATAAGCAGACTATAAACAGGCCGAACTAATGAATTAGACTAAACATGGAGTTAAAATAAAAAAACAAGAAAACAATGACTAAAATAAATATGGTTCAAATTTACCATTATAACTTGATTAATTGATTACTCGAATGGCCGAACTATTTGTTCTTGCATCGATGATAATATAAATTTTCACAGTTTTTCAAAAAAAAAATTAGTAAAAGAAAAAAATTGTTAACCACACTTAAACCAGTATAATTTGGATGGTTGTTGTGTGGTCCAAAACATGCTTCACTAAACATGCCAAAGTAATCATCACCGTTATGCATTACACCACAAACAAAACAAAATCTACAAATCGTGATTAAGTGTGGATAATTCGATTGGACCTATACTCTCCGCGTCACAATTTAGAAATTAGAATCTTAATTTTTGAGATAGAACCTCGTTATAAACCTTGATGATGATTTGTAATTTTGTAAGCTATTGCACCAACTACATGTATATATACGTGCTATCCTCTCGATTCTCGAATGTCACAACTTTTTGTATATAAATATATTTCAACGTCGTTGATTTATTAAACCAAATCTCAGTTTGTTCTCTTATTTCAGTTTATTTATAAGAAAAAAATGATTTAGTGTATTAACAACAATATAATAGAAATTTACAATTTTATAAACTTTTTTTTTTATCAAAATGGTTAAATAACAGTTTTTATGAAACAAAGGGAGATTCTAAAAAAATATATATATATATACATAAAACAAAAAATATTAAAGCTAAGTAGCTAACTAATAATGTCACGCTTTGGTGTAATAATCACATAGATAAGGGAATGATGGAAAGTTGCTTCGACGATTCATTTTCATGGACCGACAAGACATGGTTATAATCATTATATTCCAATAAACCATGCACATACAATTATTGAAAAAAATTATCCTAATGGAACCGAAAATAATTTCAATATTCCATGATTTTCAACGGATTCTACGAAACAATATGATTATAGATTGTTTGTTATTGTCTACTTGATGACTTGCAATAAACAGTCAGTCCACTTAATTTCAGGAATTTGTAAAAGTAGCATACGATTCAAAATAGAAAAGCTTCCATATGCTTTTACATATCTTCTTAATTTTGCATTATTGGGTAAGAAAACTAATACTTTTAGCCACCTTAAATCAAGTATACAAACCGTCTTTGGATGTCAAAAAAATAAAAATCTAATTATATACTTTAATACTTACCAGGAACTTGATGACAATTAGGTGAGTTAAAAAAGACAAATACAAAACTCTAAGTGAGAAAAAACAAAGTCTTAGACATTTGAGTGTACCATATTTTACATTGCCAAGCATATGTATACAACGTAATGGCTGTAAATGGCAGAAATAGTTAGAATCTTCATAAGCGAGTTAGATCCTCTCCATAGCTCTTTTTATATATCTCATTTTGCACCCAAAAAAATAAAAAATCATCTCTATACATACTTATTATGAGAGTTAAAAATTCATACAATTTGAACTCATTTTTTTCGAATGATATTTATTACGCAGGTTTTAAATCTCGATAAACATATAGGCTACATTACTAAAAAAATATTACAGTAAATATTCATGACAACTTTTAATTCGTTTCATATTGTAATTTTAATTTAAGTAAACACAAAAAGAAGTAGAGTAATTTCAATCTCCACTTTAGAGTTTTAAACCAAAAAACGATAAACAATTGTTGTATATCTTGTTTTAGCTATCTCTCCTTATTAATATGTTGTGACCAACACAAATTGTAGCAAATTTTGAACTAATCTACAAAAGTCTGCAAAATTTTAGTAATCAAAGAAAAAAAAATGTATAGTAAAAAAAACACTTGTAAGTTCAAATAAAACGAGGCCAGTAATCTAATACTATACTATCATTTTACCCTCGCTAACAAAATAATTTAGCTTAATTACCTTTGGCATAGGACTCAAGTTGGGAACCATATTTCTTTTATCTGCATTCTGCACAATCTTTCATGTCATGTTTTGTAATCTTATAAAACTTTTGATATTTATTATTCTTTCCTCTGAAATGCGCAGAACTCATTTTCCATCAAACGTCAAAATCAACTAAGGAAAAGCATTAAATATTAATGATTGTTTCTCATAAATCGAGTTTTAAGAAACCGTGTCACGTGGAGACCAAAACTATAAAAACTTGACTAGGAATGACGTTTGTGGGAAAGTAGTTCTTGAACAGGAAATGTTATTTATTGTTCACCACAAATTTAGAATATTTGTGCTTGTTTCTTTCCGTTTGGTTTCCAGGTCGGTACGCATCGATGAAGATAACAGTGAGTGATGTACGAATTAATGTGAATATATTTAAATAATTGGAACCTTACAAAATCATTTTAGCTACATTATGAAAAAGAATGATTTACTGGTACTTCAGTAATTAAACAACATTTTTGTTTTACAGCAGTTAAGTGACAGAATATAGAAATTCCTCGACGTAAGCTTCTCAGATAACTTAAATCTCAGTAAACCAACAAAACTCTAATGAATTAAACATTTAGTTTAAGAAGAAAAAGACCTAACCTAAAAATAAACCACATTTGTTTAAAGTGTTAACACCAAATGTAGTAGTGATAGTAGTAAGTACAATATACTTTGAACAAATGCAAATGGTTGTCATAATATTACTGCCAACTCACTCATAGACAAAACCTATGAAAACGACGCGCGCTTTGGACAAATTGTAATGTCTCTTGGACTTGGATTCTGTGTTATCTTATATATTATCTTGTATATATATAATTAGTACATTACAAAGTTTACAAACTATCGAATATCATATAATTAGTATATAGATTTTGTCGTTGTAAAATAGAAAGAGTGGGTTAAAAGTATATTAACTAACTGTTGAGTTATTTTGAAAGATTGACGGTCTTCTATGTATAAGATTTTTCTATCTTTAATTTACTGATAGGAAAGGAAATTGAAAGTGCTCGTCAGCTCTCATAGTGGGATTTATCGAATCTATTTCTTTTCCATGCAAAAGGCCAAAGTTCCGTATAAATAAAAGAACAATTATTAAGGTAGCATAAATTTTTTAAAAAATCTGACCCCCAAAATAGATATGGAGAAAGAAAGAAATACTCTAAATAATTACATTTTCGTGTCATGGCGATATAATCTCGACTTTAAGATTAAATATTTGGTGTGCATATACTTCTCATGAATTATCTGATATCTCTTAGTATTTCCACACATCGAGAAGACAAAGATGCTGAAAATTGAGTGGGCAACAAAATCAATAAATTAAAAAATATCTTGAGCCTTGCTTTTTTTCTTTTTTTCTTTTTCTATATGATATTCTCATCGAAGTTCTAACATTCTCAAAACGCAACCCCAGATTTTGATTAGATTACATGTAAAGGAAATGCATATACTGAGGAATCAATAAAGTTTAGGTCTAGCTTATGTGGTGTGCCATGGAATGTTCAATGTTCGATTCCGTTTCGACCAAGCAATCAGTCATCGGTGTGTTTTTGTTAATTGAAAACATAAGAATATTCGAATTTCATCAGACTTCTACACTACTTTTTTTTTCCTCTACTATTCGAATTGCAATCTGCAATCAGACTTCTACACTACTATAAAATCAAGATATTGTTAATGTATGTGAAATATTAAAATTAAGAAAGGAAAATGTAACAAATACTGTATATATCTATATTTTTTGAAAACCATAGACAAAAAAACAGGACAGGGTGGCAGCTAGCAAAAGAACAGTATTTTAAGTTCCCTGTTTTACCCTTTTAAATTTTTTGAAATACATATTAGATTTGCTTTACTACTGACTATTCTTTGTCGATTACAATAATATATGGGCATATATTAATATTTATTTTTACATTTGTTTTGTGTTACTTTTTTTTTAACGGTCTCCCCACACACAAAGCTTTATCGACAAAGCATGCTATATGAATTTCACTTTAGACTACCAATGAATCTGGTAAAATATTTATATATTGTTTCTGACATACAGAAAAAATACTTTAGTTTTTCTTTTTTATAAAAACAAAAGATTATGGCTTTTGGTGAGAAGTGGGTTTCTTCTGCCATGGAAAGCAATTTTTTTTCTTGATGTTGAAACGTTTATAGTACTTAAAATTTTTAAAAGAAAGAAAGAAAAAAAGGATAAAGATTTGATTCTTTCAATCTTTCTCTCTCTCTCTCTCTCTCTCTCTCCATCAAATACCAAATTATCTGGAAGCTGAGAGTACATCTTGTTTTCTGCTCATTCTATTCTCTCTGTTTTAACAATGGAGAGTACTATTATTGTTATGATGACGATGATGATGACAAGATCTGTATCTTGCTTCTTGGGATTGCTATGCCTTCTCAGCTCTGTAAACGGATTGCTTTCTCCTAAAGGAGTTAACTTTGAAGGTAATAATACTACTTTTTAAAGTTTCAATCTTTTCAGTGATATGTGTGTGTTTTGTTGTTTCTTGATCTAATTAGCTAATGTTGGAATTTTATTTTGTTTAAATTGCTTATAGTGCAAGCTTTGATGGACATAAAAGCTTCATTACATGATCCTCATGGTGTTCTTGATAACTGGGATAGAGATGCTGTTGATCCTTGTAGTTGGACTATGGTTACTTGTTCTCCCGAAAACTTTGTCATTGGCTTGTAAGTAATTTCACACATTCACATTATTACATTTGATCCAAAAAAAAAAACAAAAAAAAAAAATTCACATTATTACATTCTTACATTTATATTGATGAGCAACCATGTTCATCTGAAGATTACTAAAAAAAGCCATGTTTAAATTTTATATAACAGGGGCACACCTAGTCAGAATCTATCTGGTACATTATCTCCAAGCATTACCAACTTAACAAATCTTCGGATTGTGTAAGTAACTAAGTACTACTTAGTACTTACTGTTATGAAGTTTAATTACACTATGTGTTTTTGTTTATGTTCTTGATTTTTTTTTTGTGTTCTCTTACAGGCTGTTGCAGAACAACAACATAACAGGAAAAATTCCTGCTGAGATTGGTCGGCTAACGAGGCTTGAGACTCTTGATCTCTCTGATAACTTCTTCCGCGGTGAAATTCCATTTTCAGTCGGCTATTTACGAAGCCTGCAATATCTGTAAGATTAGTAACATTTTTGTTATGGATCTCTTAGTTTCTATGTGTTTTGTGATCTTGATATGTCATATTTTTGTGTATCATCGATCAGGAGGCTTAACAACAACTCTCTCTCTGGAGTGTTTCCTCTGTCACTATCCAATATGACTCAACTTGCCTTTCTGTAAGCTAATTAATCTTTTAGTTTACGTTCACCAGTAAATCTTTTGCTAGAAACTGTGATGTTTAGACTTACTTGATCTGTTATTTTTTTCCCAGTGATTTATCATACAACAATCTCAGTGGTCCTGTTCCAAGATTTGCTGCAAAGACGTTTAGGTGATTGATTCACTCTCAATGTCCTCACACTTCCACTCTCACTTTATCTCTATGATAATAAACCTTACATTCTTTTCTCTTCTGATCACAGCATCGTTGGAAACCCGCTGATCTGTCCTACAGGTGCTGAACCAGACTGCAATGGAACTACATTGATACCAATGTCTATGAATTTGAATGCAACTGGAGGTAACTTACTAACTAACTAGTTGGTATAAACTTCAATATTGGTATTATGACATTATTACCTAAGTCTAACAACTGTTTTTTTTTTTTTTTTAAAAGCTCCTTTATACATTGGTAGATCGAGGAATCACAAAATGGCGATCGCTGTTGGATCCAGCGTTGGAACTGTATCATTGATCTTCATTGCTGTTGGGTTGTTTCTCTGGTGGAGACAAAGACATAACCAAAACACATTCTTTGATGTTAAAGGTTTTGATCCTTTTCAGTTCTTTTCTTGCATATATAGAAGATTCTTTAAAGATTCATTAAATCTTTATTCATGTTTTCACCAGATGGGAATCATCATGAGGAAGTCTCACTAGGAAACCTGAGGAGATTCAATTTCAGGGAGCTTCAGATAGCGACTAATAACTTCAGCAGTAAGAACTTATTGGGGAAAGGTGGATATGGAAATGTATACAAAGGAATACTTGGAGACAGTACAGTGGTTGCAGTGAAAAGACTTAAAGATGGAGGAGCATTAGGAGGAGAGATACAGTTTCAGACAGAAGTCGAAATGATCAGTTTAGCTGTTCATCGAAACCTCTTAAGACTGTACGGTTTCTGCATCACGCAAGCTGAGAAGCTTTTGGTTTATCCTTACATGTCTAACGGAAGCGTTGCATCTCGGATGAAAGCGAAACCTGTTCTTGATTGGAGCATAAGGAAGAGGATAGCGATAGGAGCTGCAAGAGGGCTTGTGTATCTCCATGAGCAATGTGATCCGAAGATTATACACCGCGATGTGAAAGCAGCTAATATACTTCTTGATGACTACTGTGAAGCTGTGGTTGGTGATTTTGGTTTAGCTAAACTCTTGGATCATCAAGATACACATGTCACAACCGCGGTTAGAGGCACGGTGGGTCACATTGCTCCAGAGTATCTCTCAACTGGTCAATCGTCTGAGAAAACCGATGTCTTTGGGTTTGGGATTCTTCTTCTTGAGCTTGTAACTGGACAAAGAGCTTTCGAGTTTGGTAAAGCGGCTAACCAGAAAGGAGTGATGCTTGATTGGGTTAAAAAGATTCATCAAGAGAAGAAACTTGAGCTGCTTGTGGATAAAGAGCTGTTGAAGAAGAAGAGCTATGATGAGATTGAGTTAGACGAAATGGTAAGAGTAGCTTTGTTGTGCACACAGTATCTGCCAGGACATAGACCAAAAATGTCTGAAGTAGTTCGAATGCTGGAAGGAGATGGGCTTGCAGAGAGATGGGAAGCTTCTCAAAGATCAGACACTAGTACTTCAAAATGCAGCAACAGGATTAATGAACTGATGTCATCCTCAGACAGATACTCTGATCTTACGGATGACTCCACTTTACTCGTGCAAGCAATGGAGCTCTCTGGTCCTAGATGAAATCTAAACATGAGTCTGAAGAAGATGCTTTTTTTTGTTTCTTGAATCTGTAGGGATTCATGTTTGTTGTATAATAGAGAAGGTTTTGTTTGGGGGGAATGTTATGTCACTGTAACTGTATAGGCTTGTTGTGTAAGAAGCTATTTACTGTACTTAGGGTTTATTAATTACTAGTGTTTTTATATAAACAAAAAAATTAAGTATGTAGAGGCTCTATAGTGTAGGTTTTTTGGATTTCATGTTTTGGGAATGCAACTTATATTTTTACTAGCTGGATGCTTCTCTCAAGTTTCCGATGCATGCTCCTCCTTTCATGTCCCTAGTATCATCATATATGCACAACACACCCCTAGTGAAGGAAAAGATCAAAAAGATAAAGTAAAAAGACAACACGTAGTTCACATGTTGATTCTAGAAACGGCGGCAAGGCTGTCAAGACTAAAACGGAACCTAAAATCAGTGACACGTCATAATTGAACAGCGTGTAGTCCTTCTTTTGGTCAGAGAAACGACGTGTTTTGCGCAGTGAAGGAAACACCACGTGGATGGATATAAGCCCGTCCATTAAAACAAAAACGGCATGAATCGATTTGTTCACATTAGATTCAAAAGTCAGACTTACGCCCACAAATAGAAACATTCACACAGTAGATTCAAATGTCAGAATTTTCGCATATAGANAAGCTTTTTTTTTTTTTTTTTTTTGGCAAACTCGCATATAGAAGCTTTGTTAACTTATAGATGCAAAGTCAAGAACTACACCCATAATTTACAGTTTTATATAAAAAGAAAACGATATCTATCTAAATCGAATCATAATAACTGCATCTGATCTTGAGTCGGTGTATCCTTTATAGCCCTAAGTATTTTTTAATATTAAATTCGTGGGTATTAATAGAGAAGAGTATTGGAGAGAAGACACAATCAATATCCAAAATTTGCATTCTTCTTCTTGTTCCAAAGAGAGAAAAACAAAAGAAAAAATAATGGAAATGTTGAAAAGTTTTGTATATCCACCACCTCCGTCGATATTGCTGAATGGTATGAGCGTCGTTGGATTAGCTGCTCTGGCCAAGATCGGTTGGTCTGAAGTGACAGGAAACCATCTCAAATACTCCAAATTCGCCTCATCATCAACATCAACATCACCGAAACCACAACCACAAAAGCAACCATTAGGGAGCTTCTCAAGCCGAACTGGAATGCTTTGTTTATACACACCTGCGTTTTTAGCCGCTTCGGCTTCTTTCTTCGTCTTACCTTCTGATGATCTTAGGTTTATTCTTCTCAAATCCGCTCTTGCCCTCCATTTCTTCAAGAGGGTCTTCGAGGTATAAACTTAACAAACCCTTTTTTAGGTCCCTGACACATTTTATCGAACACGTTATGTTCATTCATATAAGTAGATAAAATTTAGCTCACATACTTGCCTTTGAGGAACCAATTGGGTTTGTGATTTGGATTAGTTATTATCTTCTAGGAGTACCCTTTTATTAGTAATTGCTATAGCAGTAGCTTCCTTTCTCTGACGCATTTCATCGAACAGGTTCTGTTCATACATAAATACAGTGGAGGGATGGCTGTAGACTCAGCCATCGTCATAAGTAGCAGCTATTTCTCATCCACGGCATTGATGCTATACAGTCAAAACCTCACCTTGGGGCTTACAGAGCCCAGTTTCGATATGAAACTCGCTGGAGTTGTAATGTTTGTGGTGGGGATTATTGGGAATCTGTACCACCATGTTTTGTTAGCTAAGCTAAGGAACGAAGATGGGAAGAAAGAGTACAAGATACCAAAAGGAGGCTTGTTTGATGTAATCATATGCCCTCATTATCTGTTCGAGATCCTTGTGTTTTGGAGCTTTTTTCTCATCTCTCAGACCATCTATTCGTTTACTTTCGCCATGGGAACAATGTGCTACCTCATCGGTCGGAGTTATGCTACTCGAAGTTGGTATCTTTCCAAGTTTGATGACTTCCCTAAGCATGTCAAGGCTCTCATTCCCTTTGTTTTCTAGAGATTTCATTACACAAAAAGAGACCAATGTTTTCTGTGTTTTTTTTGTTGTTGTTGTTTGTTTCAGTTCACATGTTTTATTGATGCAGAAATTAAAATTTAGTTACACTGATAACGAACTCATGGACTCACAATTAGTCAATAACCGCTTTGACAATTATTCTCTCGTAGATTGTACTAAGAAATTGAGTAACAGACTTATTTAACACAGTTTCAGTGGAACTAATTAATGTCTTAATGTAATCTCAACGTCAACGAGGTTTAAGATCTGTAATAGTTACATCATTGATGGTTTGGGAACTGGACTTGTTCGTAGACTGGCTAGACTCGTTGCCATCTCGTTCTTGGTTGCCTTTAGTTGGAAAGAAGAATCCAGGTTGTTGAGGATCAGGTAAAATATGGGAATTGTTAATGATCATCATGTGGATTGTGGACAAGGTGGGGCGATCTGTGGGATTGCGTTGAACACATAGCAACGCAATGTGAATGCATCTTGTCACTTCTTCGGTTCTGAAATGGTTGGATCCATGAGTTCTAATGGTGAACCGTTTCTCCACAACCTCCAAGCCTGTAACATATATAATTTACTTATCAATCAAGATTCATCAAGGACATATATAGTATAGCTAAAGCCAAAATTTATCATATTGTTTGTTTATCATGTATTTAATCATCAATATCAAGAACAGAGTTTGGCTTCTTTGGTACTTACGTATGTCACCAAATTCTCAACTGAAGTGTCTGACTAGTGGACGAATCTGTTATTTCGACCACAAATAATCTCAAGGACTAGGACTCCAAAACTATAAACATCAGATTTTGTTGAGAATTGGCCTTGCATCACATATTCTGGAGGCATGTAACCGCTGCAAGAGTAAAAATACACAAGCAAAAGTGAAGATTATGGAAATTACTGACTAAGAACAGATTCATGAAGGGTGATGGGAATATATATATATATATATATACTGTGTTCCCAGCTACTTTTTTGTATTAGCTCCACTTTGATCAATCCCAAATATTCTCGCCATTCCAAAATCAGCAATTTTCGGGTTCATATTGACATCTAGGAGAATATTGCTTGCTTTGAGGTCACGATGTATGATTATGAGCCGTGAGTCTTAATGAAGATATAGAATTCCTCGAGTGATTGCCGTATAATATTGTACCGTTTTGTCCAGTCTAGCAGTCGTTTCTTTGTAGGGTCTTTACATAGAAAATTAATTATTAGCTAATTTATATTTCAGTTAAATTGAGCTTATCAAAATTATCATGACCATATGTATCTATATATACATATGGTAATTCCACATACCAAAGAGGAAGAAATCGAGGCTCTTGTTGGGGACAAACTCGTAAACAAGTATCTTCTCTTCTCCTTGTAGACAAAACCCGAGAAGCTTAACAAGATTCCTATGATGGAGTTTTGCAACAACAACAACCTCATTCTTGAACTCTCGCGCACCTTGTCTTGATGCTTTCGACAACCTCTTAATTGCAACCTCAGTCCCGTTAAGGACACCCTGGATACAATGGTGTAGACAACATCATCAGTCCCATTATCTGGATCCCTTCAACATAATTTCTTACAAAAACTAATCAAGGTCAGGTGCTCAGAGAAATTATATAAAATGATACCATGAAAACTTCTCCAAATCCACCACGACCAATTATGTTGCTCTCCGAGAATATATTTGTTGCATCTTCAATCGCTTTGAAATCGAATTGCAGTGAGTGTGTAATGGTGATATCAGTACTAGATCCTGCAACTTAAAAGTGTAGAGCTAATTATGCTGGAAATAGAGGCACTACGCAGTAGTATATTACTCGTGTCTAAAGAGAAACATTTCTTTTCAGTACAAACATTTCTTTAAAAAAAAATTAGGACATTGCATTAGCTAGAACTAGATAGATAACAAATCTAGTTCATTCCACGTTATTGCCAAACCACCTCAAAGTGTAAAGGGAATGATGGATAAAACACAAAGCAACTCACCTTTGTATGATTTTCTCCTCCTATAAACAACAAATCCTAGCGCAAGCAGTACCAAGAAGATAACAGTGACAATAGGAATTATGATTGCGCCAGTGATTTCTATTGAGATTGTTATGCTAACTGCACAAACCCGAATAAACAGGACGAGATGAAAACAGTGTAAGTACATAGTTCATCCACTGTTTGTTTCAAGCCTTCTTTAGATAGAGTAGACAAGTAGGGTACTTGTAGTTTACTTTATTTTATTTCAAGATTTACCTTTCTTGGTCTTATTGGCTGCCGGAGGTGTGCGAATCACTGGGGATTGAGGCGGAGGTGCCAACGAAATACGACTAAAAGCCTCAGAGAAAGGAAAAAGTTCCCACCAAAAAACACAGCTGGCCCGGTACACAATGCCACCTTGCCTTCCATTGCAGCATGATTCATAGTCACCAACACTTTGTCTTAAGCAGATATGGCAATCCTCCAAAGATAAGTCCGGAGTGCATTGCATTAATGCATATATAATCTGGAAATCTGTCAAGGCTGCTATATACGCTGCGTAGTACTTCTGAAAGAACATCCAATCTTGAGTAAGATGGATAACCAAGTCTCTTGTGCCAGGTACCAACATCTACCACTGCATTGATTGAAATAGATGGAGAAGTATCTAGCACATAGAACTTTCCAATCCGTCTGCCTTTACCAATCGTCACCCCCTTGATAGGATCCTGTATTTCGCAATAAGAAGTATCGAAGTCACTTTGGAGCCAATGTCATCAGTCAAAGAACTGATACTGATAAGGCTTAATCGGAACTCAGGTATAAACAGAACATTCTGGAGCAATATATCCTTGTTCAAACGAACCATTCCCACTCCACTGATTTTCACATGAGGACCAGTAGGCAAATTCACAAAACTATTTACAGAAGTGTCAAGGGAAACAAAACTATTTCTGTCATGGGACACATGGTGAGTTGCACCAGAGTCAATCACCCATGTGTCAGTAGATAGTGTGTGTTTTGGAAGATCAAGAGGAGTCTGAGGTGTACTTGCTTCGATTTGAGCTGGAACCGATGAAGAAGATGGCAACTGAGAGCTGAAAAGGGCTATGAGATTCTGCAACTGATCCGGAGAGAGCTTGCCAATCAAACCATCAATATTTTTCGAGGATTTTTCTGGTGTAGGAGATAAAGAAACTTGTGCTGCGATAGCAGGTTGTTTCTGAGTTTTCTCACCAGGTTTGCCTTTCAGAGTAAAACTAGGTGGAAATCCATGTTTCTTGTAGCACCTCTCAGCAATATGACCAACCCTGTTGCAGAAAGAGCAAATCGGTCTACCTTTGTTTGGACCATTCTGCACATACATAACAATGGGAGAGGCTGGTGCAAAAGTCTGAGAAGTCTGAAAAAACAGAAGGAGAAGTTTGAGCAAGAGTCAGAGAAACTTGGAAAGCCGAAGGAGGAACAACCGACGAGAATCCTTTCTAACTGTCATCCTGATCCAAAATCTTGTATACCTCAACCAAAGTGGGTAATGCCTTCTTAGCAATGATCTGTCTACGAATAATAGCATAGGAATCATTCAGACATGCCAAGAACTTCACAGTTTTGGCACGCTCTGCCTTCAACTGCAAACGAGCACCCTTTCCACAAGCACAAGGATCATATGGTTCATCTGAACCATCCAACTGATCCCAAAGAGTTTTAAGGCGAGTATAATACTCAGATAAAGACATGAAACCTTGGCGAAGATTATATATGCGAGGAAGATTATTCAGATGAAGCCGACCATAGAGATCTCGCCATATATTAGTAGCATCATTCATCCGTAAGATACTACGATAAATATGAGGAGAGACAACATTCAATAACCACGATTTGACCATGCTATTGCATCTTGACCATAAATCAAAGTTAGGATCTGTGGTTAAAGGCCTAGGCAAGCTACCATCAATAAACTTGATTTTGTTCTTAGCATCAAGAGAGATACGCATCGCATAACTCCAGTCATCATAGTTCGTTTCATCTAAATGAAAAGAAATGATGCTCAAACCTGGATGATCTACGCTGTGTAGGAAGAACGGAGAGTGGGATGGATCAGTATAGATTGGTGATGTGACAGCTCGCGAAAACCCAGAAACCTGAGAATCGGCTGCTGGGAGAGAGATCGGAGTAGGATTGTCAACATCGGAGTTCAATCTTTGTGATCTTCGAACAGTGGAACTTGATTGAGACTTCGTTTTACCCATTTTTAGATTTGCTCGAGCAACGGTCACCATTGGAACACGAGAAGAGCACAAAATCGAAGAAAAATAAGCTCAACAAAGGAAAACGATCAACAAACTAAGAGAGATCTGAGCTTTGATGGCTCTGATACCATGTTGGAAACGAGAGAGGATGAAGACGAAAAAGTTTATTGAAAAGATTTTCTCATTCAATTAATATGTAAACTGTACAACCCATGTGATATATATAAGTAAAGTATAATAGCTAAACCGATTTAACCAAACCAAATTATTTACATAACCAACACTCTCCTCCTTTCATATCCCTAGTATCATGTATGCACACAGCACACACACCTAGAAACGGCGTAGATCAAATAGATAAAAGTGAAAAGACAACACGTAGTTCACATGTTGCTTCTAGAAACGGCGCCAAAACTGTCAAATTTAAAACGGAACCTAAAATCACGGACACGTCATGATTGAACAGCGTGTAGTCCTTCTTTTGATTGAACTACGTGTTTTGCGCAGTGAAGGAAACACCACGTGGATATAAGCTCGTCCATTAAAACAAAAACGGCATGAATCGACTTTTTTTTTTTTGGTATCAGCCATGAATCGATTTGTTCACATTAGATTTTAATGTACCACAAATAGAAAGATTCACACAATAGAAAGCCCTTTGTTTTTTTTTTTTTTTTTTTTTTTTTTTTTTTTAA
>NC_025704.1:7311365-7328106 GCF_000633955.1 Camelina sativa
CCTTTTTTTTTTTTTTTTTTTTTTTTTTTTTTGTTAAAGGGTTTTCTTGCATTAATATAAAAATATAGAGATTACAAAGGAGCCTTATCACCACGAGTAACAAAAAACAGAGTGAGAGGAGGGAAGGGACAACTCATGTGCCAATAAGTAGAAGAAGAGAAAGAAAGAAAGAAAACAGAAGAAAAGTGGAGAGAATTTCAGGTCCGAAGCAGATATCAAAGAGTTGCTTAAACGCCAATCGATCTCAAACTCAAGGTTGAGCAAGCCTTGGTGGGAGAGACCCATTCCAACATTGAAGTAGAGTAGCCCACTTTTGATTCTTTAATAGTAGACTCTGGACTCTAATTCTGGATGCATATAACACATTCCGAAGAATAACAAAAGAAGGGAGAGTGGTTCCATCATGATACCTACGGTTCCTCTCTCTCCACACTTCATATATGCACACTTGCCAGGCTTGAAGCAGGCCGATAGAGATGTCACTGCTGGGGGAAGCAGAGGGGAGCCATTGAATAATAAGAAAGCCTTTGTTAACAACATTTATAGATGCAAAGTCAAGAACTACACCCATAATTTTTAGTTTTTTATAAAAAGAAAACGATATACTGTATCTAAATCGAATCATATCTGCATAATTGCATCTGATCTTGAGTCGGTGTATCCTAGCCCTAAGTAGTTTTTAATATTAAATATGTGGCTATTAATAGAAGAGTATCTATATTAACATTTTCACAACAGTTTTAGCAAATAAGGTTTGAAGTTGAACAATATTTACATCAGATACCATTGTAATTAAGACATTTAATACTAAAAAAAAAAATCAAAATTAGCAAAATCGAGTATGAAATACATATTTCCCTAAATATCTGAATAACATCAATTTCTATTTTACTTTTTAATTACAAGTTTTAAAACTGTTTTAATGAAAAAAAAACTATAGTATTTTACCTTATTCAATTTCGATTTTCCATAATTGGTTTGGCAAATTTATTTCTAAAAATTTGCAAAATACTAACTGATTTTCCATTATATATGTTTTGTTTTTATAATTTGTTTAATGTTTTCTATGTTAAAATGGATAGAGCAATTGATGTCAAAACGAGTAGAAAAAATATAAAAATAAATTAATAATGTATGATTTTATTATACTATATATATATATTTGGTTTTAACCTTCACAAAATAATATATGTTTTTTGACTAAGAAAAATGTATCGTTTATAGAGTTATGATGTCAAATATAAATATATATATATATATCCGGTTGCACAATTTAAATAGTAAATACATCAAATTTAGTCATATGAGTAATATCAATAATATTACTAACTTTGTGATAATAAAACTAAATCTGTGTAAATACTGATTTTAGCATTTTTAACATATGCACAACATTAAAAAAGCAACAATACTATATGAAAATTTTTATTTATCCACGGGTCCAAACCTAGATTAAAAATAATCATAAGCATGTGATAGGAATTAGGTTAATAATAGTATACTTATATATTTTTGCGGGTTGGTCTAAAAACACAAACAAAATATCTTAAAACTTAATTTTATATGAAAAGAGTTAAAAACCAACACTAATCCACTTCATTATACTCATATACAAAACTAAATTTTTTTTTTAATAACTAAGAGGTTCTAGACAAAACTAACTAATTTCAAATTGGTGAATAAAATTTAAATAATTTTATACAACTACAAAGTATTATACATATTAATATATGTTTACTTTCACAACAACTAAATTTTGGATTAAATTCTAAAATAAAAGAATTTTGATTAATTAAATTTCAAATAAAAATAGTAATTTTTAAATAAATAAAGAAAATAAAATTACAAATATCTTAATATTATTGTAAAAAAGTTAAAAACATATATTTGATCCAACATAATGTATTTTAGTAAGTTATATAAAATAGATAAATATATATAATCTTGCAGTATACAAAATCTAGTTGGAGAGAAAGACACAACCAATATCCAAAATTTGCATAAGCAGATCCTTCCTCTTGTTCCAAAGAGAGAAAAACAAAAGAAAAAATAATGGAAATGTTGAAAAGTTTTGTGTATCCACCACCACCGTCGATGTTGCTCAATGGTATGAGCGTCGTTGGGTTAGCCGCTCTGGCCAAGGTCGGTTGGTCTGAAGTGACAGGAAACCATCTCAAATACTCCAAATTCGCCTCATCATCAACATCAACATCGCCAAAACCACAAAAGCAGCCATTAGGAAGCATCTCAAGCCGGAATGGAATGCTTTGGGTATACACACCAGCGTTTTTAGCCGCTTCGGCTTCTTTCTTCGTCTTACCTTCTGATGATCTTAGGTTTCTTCTTCTCAAATCCGCTCTTGCCCTCCATTTCTTCAAGAGGGTCTTCGAGGTAAAACTCAACAAACCCTTTTTGCTCTCTGACGCATTTTATCGAACACGTTATGTTCATTCATAAGTGAATAAATTTAGTTCACATACTTGTCTAATTATCATCATTTAAGCTTCTGAGGTACCAAATTCTTACTGGGTTTTGATTAGAATTTGTTATTATCATCTAACTAGCTTCCTTTCTCTGACGCATTTCATCGAACAGGTTCTGTTCATACATAAATACAGTGGAGGGATGGCTGTAGACTCAGCTATCGTCATAAGCAGCAGCTATTTCTCATCCACGGCATTGATGATATACAGTCAAAACCTCACCTTGGGGCTTACAGAGCCAAGTTTCGATATGAAACTCGCCGGAGTTGTAATGTTTGTGGTGGGGATTATTGGGAATATGTATCACCATGTTTTGTTAGCTAAGCTAAGGAGTGAAGATGGGAAGAAAGAGTACAAGATACCAAAAGGAGGCTTGTTTGATATAATCATATGCCCTCACTATCTATTCGAGATCCTTGTGTTTTGGAGCTTCTTCCTCATCTCTCAGACGATCTATTCGTTTACTTTCGCCATGGGAACAATGTGCTACCTCATTGGTCGGAGTTATGCTACCCGAAGTTGGTATCTTTCCAAGTTTGATGACTTCCCTAAGCATGTCAAGGCTCTCATTCCCTTTGTTTTCTAGAGATTTCATTACACAAAAAGAGACCAATGTTTTCTGTGTTTTTTATTTTTGTTGTTGTTTGTTTCAGTTGTCTGAATAAAAACTAGTTGTATATATGTTTGATTGGTATGTTCACATGTTTTATTGATGCAGAAATTAAAATTTAGTTACACTGAATTAATGGACTTAATGTTATCTCAACGTCAACGAGGTTTAAGATCTGTAATGGTTACATCATTGATGGTTTGGGAACTGGACTTGTTCGTAGAGTGGCTAGAGTCGTTGCCATCTCGTTCTTGGTTGCTTTTACTTGGAAAGAAGAATCCAGGTTGTTGAGGATCAGGTAAAATATGGGAGAATTGTTAATGAGCATCATGTGGATTGTCGACAAGCTGGGGCGATCTGTGGGATTGCGTTGAACACATAGCAACGCAATGTGGATGCATCTTGTCACTTGTTCTGTTTCACAATTCTCTGAAATGGTTGGATCCACGAGTTCTAATGGTGAACCGTTTCTCCACAACCTCCAAGCCTGTAACATATATAATTAATTACTTATCAATCAAGATTCATCAATGACATATATGTAACTAGTTGTAGGACTGAGTGGAACAACCCTCGACAGAAGTTTGCTGTCGACTTTAAATTCCCAAACTCCGTCAGCAGAGCAGCCCCAGTTGCCGGATATAACAACACAAATACCAGGGATTCCGACCTGCATAAAACAACCAAAACACGTTTTTCATAAAACATCTATACATTGTCCATCCACAGAGACTCGAATATTGACAACCAATCCACAAAAACACCAACCTGCACAGCCATGTCTTCCTATTAGGGTCCTAAAACCCTAATCCCTTACTCTTTCTCTTATTTACAGAAACCCTCTCCCTAAAATTATTTTAAAACACTCAAATAATAATGAATCACAACTTTTTCAGACATTGATTTGTGGTCATTGGATCTTTCTTAAAGGCAATTACCACCAATGTAACTTCTTATGTCTCTAAATGAGATCTCATTTAGAGACAATGACAAACATGTCTTGATTTTATGTCTAACTTGCAAACACACTCTCAAAAGTACACCATACTCAAGAAGTGGGTGTGGATGCCATTATCTCAATAGTTTATGTATCTCCTGGTTATTGTACTTGTGTTTAGAAGTTTCATTTAGTTGACTTTTAAGAGCTGATGACATGACCATGTGTGGGTTTATCCTTAGAAATGTAATATTTGACGTTTCTTTTAGGTTGGAGGAATAGGAGGGAGGATGACTTGGTAAGCATTTTATAAGGAAATAGCCTCAGGGGGGTCCCATCTGAAGTTGAAGGGCTAGCTTAAGCCACACGGCAATTAGACTTTTCTACTTTGCTCACTGAGAATGATTTTTGTTTCTGATTTCTAAATATCTCAACATGATTGGTCTTTTGACGTCAAAAACGAGTTTAGTAGTCGCAATCTTGCTTTTATGGTCTTTCAAGTCAAGTCTATTAAACTTGGAATTGGAAGGACGCATACGATTTTTAGTGGGAAGAATTTTCATCGAAAAGACTTCAAATAATCAATCAGTCAATGGACCTTCATGTTTTTTTTTTTTTTTTTAATATATATTTAGTGGCTTGCAACACTAACCATATCACTACTTCATACTATTACTTTGTTTTTTTTTTTTTTAATTTTCAAATATGAAAGCTTTCTTATCTAATCAGAAAATGAGTGTTCTTCTTCGTTACATCTCTTTTCTCTTTCTCGTTTCAAGTTTTCTAAACACGTTTGTTTCTTCTACACAACACTTGTGTCATTCCGACCAAAGGGATGCTCTTCTTCAGTTTAAGAGTGAGTTTTCGATCGAGAAGCCTCTTGGTTGGGACGATTCAGATGGGTCTTCTTATCTGAAGAGAGAATCATGGGTGAATAAAAGTGATTGCTGTTCTTGGGATGGTATCACCTGTGCTGCTAAGTCGGGCAAAGTGATCGGGCTAGACCTTAGTTCCAGCAACCTCCATGGCCCGCTAAAATCCAAGAGCAGTCTATTTAGACTGCGTCATCTCCGTGATTTGAACCTTGCTTACAACAACTTCACCGGTTCGCCAATCCCAGCCGAATTTGATAAACTCATGGGGCTAGAAAGACTTGACCTCTCCAATTCTTTACTATCAGGGCAAATTCCAATCAAGCTTCTTCAGTTAACCAAGTTGGTGTCTCTCGATCTTTCTTCTTCTGATGAGTATGTTTATTCTTCGGAGTATTTTAATTCTTTATCCATTGATGAATCCTTTCTTCATCTACTTGCTCAAAATTTGAGGAATCTTAGAGAACTGGATATGAGCCAAGTAAAAGTTCCTTCAGAAATACCCCACGAGTTTTCAAATATGCGATTTCTAAGATCACTACATTTTACCAACTGTAGCCTCTTTGGAGAATTTCCAAGTAGCGTTCTTCTCATACCGAGCTTACAGTCCATTAGATTAAGCGACAATATAAATCTGAGAGGCAATCTTCCTGTTTTTCGTGAACATAACTCTTTGCTAGAGCTGACCATTTCTGGAACAGGCTTTTCAGGCCCCATACCCGACTCCATTAGTAACCTCAAACATTTGACTTCTTTGACCCTTTCCGGAACAGGCTTTTCAGGCCCCATACCCGACTCCATTAGCAACCTCAAACATTTGGCTTCTTTGACCCTTTCCTTCTCTAAGTTGTCAGGGAAGATTCCGTTTTCACTTGGGAACCTTTCTCATCTCTCATATCTCGATCTCTCTTATAATAGTTTTGTTGGTGAAATCCCATCTTCAATTGGCAATCTAAAACAATTGACCGTTTTTTATGTTCGTTTTAACAAGCTCAGTGGAAACATGCCAGCTTGGATATTCAATTTGACCCAACTAAGTGAACTCGATCTCTCTTCAAATCAGTTCACAGGTTCCATTCCACCAATCATCAGCCAATTCTCCAAATTACAGACTTTTCATGCTTCTGATAATCCTTTTACGGGAGCCATTCTTTCATCCCTAGTCAAGATTCCCTCTTTGATCGACATCTCTTTGGGTTATAACGAATTCAACGACTTTACTGGGTTTGGGAATATCTCTCTGTTACCTAATTTACAAATATTTTCTATTGAAAGTAAAAGTTACAACAAAGTCGATCTAGGAGTTGACTTAAATGTATTCTCGCCTCTCAAGAATCTAAACGTATTATATCGAGAATATTGTAATATGCCATGAACAGTAACAAATATGGTAAGGAATGTCATTTTTAATAAAACATTTTCTAAAATGCCATAGGTCCACTCTGATCTATTAAAAATGACAAAACTATCCTTCTCTTATTTTTTCTCATTTATCTCATCTCTCTTTTCATTTTTCTTTCATCTCTCTCCCTTCTAATCTCTTCTCTCGACTTTTCATCTCTCTCTCTTTATTTCTCTCTCTTTTCTTGTCTCTTCTTTCTTTCTTCCAAACAAAGAAATTCTTTCAAAATCACCACTTCCCTCTCACTTGCATGCCTTCGCTGTGGATGAACAAAGTGTTTTGTTCGTTCTGGAGATGCTCCTCTCAAGGTTGAGTATGATATTTCTCAATTTTGAGTTTCTTATGTTTATTTCATTCTCTATACAACTTTAATGGATCATATCTATATCTGAACCAAATTTTTTTTTTTTCATTTTCTGATGGACCAGATCTGATAGACTAAATATGTTTGAAGGCTGAGTATGATATTTTTCAATTAAACCAGTACATGCGTTAGCCGGACTGCAGGATAGAGAAAATGGTTTCATATTGAAGGACAAGTATTGTCTACCAATCATATATTGTCTACTAAGAGAGCGAAGGACATAATTGGGATGGACAAGTGTGTCAACAAAACGGATCTGGTCTACTAAAGAGACTGAAAGACATAAACGTGGTGGACAAAAACCTGTTCGGGCGTTTAGTCTGGTCCACTGAAGGCACAATAAGATCGGTACATGCATTAGTAGATATGCAGGTAGACAAGTTGAATCCAACCAAGTGGATCTGGTCCACTTAAGAGATTGAAGGACAAATTTTGGATGGACTAATCTTGCAGGCGTTGGATCTGGTCCACCCGAGGTTCATCATGTGTCTGTTAAGTGCCAGTTTTGTTTTCTGATGGACCAGATCTGATGGACTAAATATACTTGAAAACTTAGTATGATATTTTTCAATTAGATTAGTACATGCGTCAGCAGGACTGCAGGATAGAGAAAATGGTTTCATATTGAAGGATAAGTATTGCCTACCAATCATATATTGTCTACTAAGAGAGCGAAGGACATAATTGGGATGGACAAGTGTGTCAACAAAACGGATCTGGTCTACTAAGAGACTGAAGGACATAAACGTGGTGGACAAAAACATGTTCGGGCGTTTAATCTGGTCCACTGAAGGCACAATAAGATCGGTACATGCATCAGTAAACATGCAGGTAGACAAGTTGAGTCCAACCAAGTGGATCTGGTCCACTTAAGAGATTGAAGGACAAATTTTGGATAGACTAATTTTGCAGGCGTTGGATCTGGTCCACCCGAGATTCATCATGTGTGTATTAAGTGCCACAAAATTTGTCTCTGTTTTAAAACAAACGTCACTTGTCTAATTATTTTTTTTTTTTAATTTTTCCTTCTTTAATTCAAGGGTAGAAACGTCTTTTTCTCTTGTGGCATAAATTAGAAAGTGGCATTTCTAAGAAGAAAAAACTAAAAATGGCATTTCTCATAACTTTAATTTCAAAAGTGGCATTTCTAACTAAATTCCCTATTATATCTCTCAGGCATCTCTCTCTCAACAGCAAATATCACTTCTGATTTGGATTTTCCATCATATGTGGGGTCTTTATCTTTGCGAGGCTGCAACATCACTGAGTTCCCTAAGTTCATAAGAAACGGAAGAAATCTTTTCTCCATAGATCTTTCCAACAACAAAATCAAAGGTCAAGTACCAGACTGGTTGTGGAGACTACCAGAGTTGTCTTTTGTGAATCTCTCTAACAACTCTCTCAGTGGTTTTAATGGATCCTTAAATGTTCCCCCCGAGAGTCAAATCAGTTCTGTTGATCTAAGCTTAAATGCTTTCCAAGGACCACTCTTCATCCCATCCTCCAAATATCTCAATTATTTTTTGGGTTCTAAGAATAACTTCACTGGAGAGATACCTCTATCAATATGTGGACTAAGCTCTCTGCAGATCTTAGATCTATCAAACAACAACCTCAACGGCTCAATTCCTAGGTGTTTAGAGACTCTGGTGATGAGTTCTCTTTCATATCTAAATCTCCGTAACAACAGACTCAGCGGGATTCTTCCTGAAATATTTCAGAACGCCAAGAGCTTAATGTCACTTGATGTCAGTCAAAACCGATTAAAGGGAAAAATGCCAGCTTCTCTTGTTGGTTGCTCTGCCTTGCAAGTTTTGAACGTGGGAAGCAACACATTCAACGACATGTTTCCATTCCACTTGAATTCTTTGCAGAAGCTTCAAGTTCTCGTTCTCCGCTCTAACAAGTTTCGTGGCAAATTGCATAACGCTGATGGGGTTTGGTTTGGGTTTCCTCAGTTGAAAATCATTGATGTTTCATACAATGGCTTCTTTGGTACATTGCCATCTCTTTACTTCTTGAACTGGACTGCAATGTCCTCCAAGAGTGATGATAATATGGAACCAGAGTACATGCAGAGTCCTTCACGAAACTACTACTTTTCACTTGTGTTGATAAGTAAAGGAGTGTCAATGGAGATGGAACGTATCCTTACAATCTACACAGCCATCGATTTTTCAGGAAATCAACTTCAAGGACCAATTCCCGATTCTGTTGGTTTGCTGAAGGAGCTTCGTATTCTCAACATGTCTAACAATGCTTTCACGGGCCACATCCCATCTTCTTTGGCAAACTTAACGAATCTGGAGTCACTAGACCTATCCCAAAACAAGATTTCTGGTGAGATTCCTCCTGCGCTTGGGACCCTCTCTTCTCTCGAAGTGATAAACGTTTCACATAACCAGCTTGTAGGTTCCATACCACAAGGCACGCAATTTCAACGGCAAAATTGCTCCTCCTATGAAGGAAACCCCGGACTTAATGGTCCTTCCCTTAAGGATGTTTGTAGAGATATCAAAGTGCCAACACCACCACAACCCGAACTGATGGAGACAAAAGAAGAAGAAGAAGAAGAATCATTCAGTTGGGTAGCAGCAGGTTTAGGCTTTGCACCTGGAGTTGTATTTGGATTAGTGATGGGATACATAATGGTTTCGTACAAGCATGAGTGGTTCATGAAGTTTTTTGGCCGAAGCAAGCAACGGACCACCAGAAATCATTAACGCATGCATTGCTGTTATGTTCGATGAAGTTGGTGTAAATGATTACATCATAAATAATTTATTACTAGGATATATCCGTGCTTTAAGCACGGGTCAACATTTAAAAAAAAATTATAATATAATAATAAAAGTTATTTTGTTTGAAATAATATTTATTTTAAATTTTTATGTAAATCTATTAGTCTATTTGAATAATAATTATTTTAGAATATTATAGTATTTTATTTTTGACGTATTATTACAGTTTTATATTTTTTGTTTGTTGTATTTGCATCATTATTTTGTGAAATATAATTTTAATATTATAATTGTGAGCAAATAAAAATTATTAATTTATCATTTATATAAATTTAGTTTTACCAACCTGCCAATGTGGAAATTAAAAAACACATTTTCATACAATGAGTAATATATCTTCATTTTAAAAAATCTAAATCACAACATATGCTGAAAAAAATGCATTTTAAATTATAAGTATTATATGAAAATTCCAAACAATTTGTAAAAAGAAATAAAGATGATAGGAGAATCGAACAAATCTTCGAATTTAGTTATTAAAAATAATTGTATTGTATACTTGGATATAAAATCTTAGTTTTTAAAATTCTGATTGGTTTATATATTTTTTTTAAAAAAAATTAGTAATTTCATCCATAATTTATTAGAGAGAGAAAATATTTTTTAGATTTTTTAATATTTGATCTGTGTGTGTTTTTTTATTTTTAATTAATTATATTTATTTAAATTAGTTAATTAAGCTTAATTATTTTTTTCTAATGGCAATTGAATGTAATTTTTTATATATTTTAGGGTTAGTTTCATATTTGTACTTCTCAATTAATATAGTAGGATATTTCATGAAGAAAAAGCAAGTGTGTGATAAATCAAGCTTTTATGTATTATACTAGTAGTCACTCTGTGCTGTCTGACGGATTTAGTTTACATTATTTTTGGATATTTTCTTGTAATTTTGGAAATTGTTAGTTAAAACAATATTAATTAAATAAAAAATATTATGTAAAATTTGAGATATGAAGGTTAGTAAAATGTGTATCTTTCTATTTATAAGAGAAATTGTAGTTAAGAGTATATGGAAAATTTATTATTTAATTAGATAATAAATGCACTAATCTTTATATCAATTAGGTAAAAATAATTTATACTTTCTCTGGTTTTTTACTTGTGGTTTAAAGTTTTCTCACACAAATTTAAAAAACTATTAAATTATCTATTTTATCCTTTATTAATATATTTTATAAATATTTTATTGGTCAAAACTTTAAAACAGCAGAGATAAAACTGAATATTCACCAAACATTTTCATTGAAAACATAAAATGACAACTAATTAAAGCAGAGGTTGTATTTCATTGTTATAGGAGTCACAAACTATTTGAGCAGATATGCAATCATTACATATTAATATATTTTCTTATATATGTAATAATTCTAAATACTATGAGATTAATAATAGAATTACTATAAATATTGGGGAAACGAGCTATTTCCCCCTAAGAACTATCATATCTCGCTAGATGGAACCCGAACTATGGACACGATCTATATAGCCATGTCCCCCCAAATCAAAATTTTTACACCTATATCACCCGAGCCTGAATTGCGTCTGTTTATCTAGTAAATTAACCAGTTTGGGTTTACATAACAGAGAACTAAAAGCTACAATGTAGCAAAGATAAAGACTTTGTATTGTTAACTTTGAATGAGTTTATATATGTCTCTCATAGATTATACATAACAGACTTAACACAGTTTCAGTGGAACTAATTAATGTATTAACGTAATCTCAACATTAACGAGGTTCAAGATCTGTAATGGTTACATCATTGATGGTTTGGGAACTGGACTTGTTCGTAGACTGGCTAGACTCATTGCCATCTCGTTCTTGGTTGCTTTTACTTGGAAAGAAGAATCCAGGTTGTTGAGGATCAGGTAAAATATGGGAGAATTGTTAATGAGCATCATGTGGATTGTCGACAAGCTGGGGCGATCTGTGGGATTGCGTTGAACACATAGCAACGCAATGTGGATGCATCTTGTCACTTCTTCGGTTTCACAGTTCTCTGAAATGGTTGGATCCACGAGTTCCAATGGTGAACCGTTTCTCCACAACCTCCAAGCCTGTAATATATATAATTTACTTATCAATCAAGATTCATCAAGGACATATATAGTCTAGCTAAAACCAAAATTTATCATATTGTTTGTTTATCATGTAATTAATCATCAATATCAAGAACAGAGTTCAGCTTCTTTGGTACTCACGTATGTCACCAAATTCTCAACTGTAGTGTCTGACTGGTGGACGAATCTGTTATTTCATCCACATATAATCTCAAGGACTAAGACACCAAAGCTATAAACATCAGATTTTGTTGAGAATTGGCCTTGCATCACATATTCTGGAGGCATGTAACCGCTGCAAGAGTAGAAAAAATACACAAGCAAATGAAGATTATGGAAATTACTGACTAAGAATAGATTTATGAAGGGTTATGGGAATATATATATATATACTGTGTCCCAGCTACTTTTTTTGTATTAGCTCCACTTTGATCAATCCCAAATATTCTCGCCATTCCAAAATCAGCAATTTTCGGGTTCAGATCGACATCTAGGAGAATATTGCTGGCTTTGAGGTCACGATGTATGATTGTGAGCCGTGAGTCTTGATGAAGATATAGAATTCCTCGTGTGATTCCCCATATAATGTTGTACCATTTTGTCCAGTCTAACTGTCCTTTCTTTGTATGGTCTCCACATAGAAAAGTTATTATTAGCTAATTTATATTTCAGTTAAAATGAGCTTACCAAAATTATCATGAGCATTATATAATTCCACATACCAAAGAGGAAGAAATCGAGGCTCTTGTTGGGAACAAACTCGTAAACAAGTATATTCTCTTCTCCTTGTAGACAAAACCCGAGAAGCTTAACAAGATTCCTATGATGGAGTTTTGCAACAACAACAACCTCGTTCTTGAACTCTCGCCCACCTTGTCTTGATGCTTTTGACAGCCTTTTAATTGCAACCTCAGTCCCGTTAAGGATACCCTGGATACAATGGTGTAGACAGCATCATCAGTCCCATTTGTCTAGATCCCTTCACAAAATTTCTTACAAAAACTAATCAAGGTCACATGCTCAGAGAAATTATATAAAATGATACCATGAATACTTCTCCAAATCCACCACGACCAATTATGTTGCTCTCCGAGAATTTATTTGTTGCATCTTCAATCGCTTTGAAATCGAATTGCAGTGAGTGTGTAATGGTGATATCAGCACTAGTTCCTGCAACTTAAAAGTGTAGAGCTAATTATGCTGGAAATAGAGGCACTAAAGAAAAAGAAAAAATGTTAGGACGTTGCAAACTAGAACTAGATAGATAACAAATCTAGTTCATTCCACGTTATTTCCAAACGCCTTCAAAGTGTAAAGGGAATGATGGATAAAACACAAAGCAACTCACCTTGGTATGATTTTCTTCTCCTATAAACAACAAATCCTATCGCAAGCAGTGCCAAAAAGGTAACAATGACAATAGGAATTATAATTAGGCCGGTGATTCCTATTGAGATTGTTATGCTAACTGCACAAGCCCGAATAAACAGGCACGAGATGAATACAATGTAAGTACATAGTTCATTCACTGTTTGTACAAGCCTTCTTTAGATAGAGTAGACAAGTAGGGTACTTGTAGTTTTGTTTTTTTTTTTGTTTTTTTTCAAGATTTACCTTTCTTGGTCTTGTTGGCTGCCGGAGGTGTGAGAATCGCTGGGGATTGAGGCGGAGGTGCCAACGAAATACGACTAAAAGCCTCAGAGAAAGGAAAAAGTTCCCACCGAAAAACACAGCTGGCCCGGTACACAATGCCACCTTGCCTTCCATTGCAGCATGATTCATAGTCACCAACACTTTTTCTTAAGCAGATATGGCAATCCTCCAAAGATAAGTCCGGAGTGCATTGCATTAATGCATATATAATCTGGAAATCTGTCAAGGCTGCTATGTCCGCTGCGTAGTACTTGCGTTTAGATGATGGCGAAGTACTACTGGCTATCATACGACGTGCTAACTCTCCCCACACTTGATCAAACTCTGTTAGATTGGATCTTATATCATTCGAATTGGGGATATAAAAATGCGGCTCTGCCTTGAGTGATCCAAAAAAGGAACTATTAGAGTATCGTACCATGCACAAAATCCGACTCTCCGGCCAGGCGAGGCCTTCTGTCTGGTTTAGACACCCGTCTAATAACAACTTAGACGCATATTCAATACAGTTGGAGCAAACATCTGGTTCAGCACCTTGAATGCACATTCCAAGAGCATACACTCGATCAGGGCCTTGGCCAATCGAAGAATTGTAGAAGCCGCCTCGAGCTGAAACATTTGAAGGAAGATAAGAGAGGAGAAGTCCCCGGTTTGTGTCATACCTACCATGTGGTACAAAAGACCCTGTTCTGCCACATTCTTGTGCAGACACAACAGCGAAGCCTACAACAAGGAAAAACCAGAAGATTGGCAAGAGATTCTTCAATTCCATTTTCAAGATCACACAGATGATATTTGGGTTAGTACAGCAAACAAGTGTGAATAAATATAGGGATGCATATACCTTTCTATCCACGTCAATTAAACTTCAGCCGGAAGTTATGTGGGTCATCCAATACACAAAATTAGTGTCTCCTTTGTTGACTTATTTGCAATTTCGGTGGATCCAAGCTGTAGTAAACAAACGGACACAGGAGTCAAAATGTCAAAATCTCAAAGTAAACGAAGACTCGACAGTTACCATCTCTTTGGCATTTTTGTATATGATTATGACAAACATCTAAAGTAAACGAAGACTCGATTTACTATTTCTTTTGGTATATTTGTATATGACAAATATCTAAAGTAAACGAAGACTTGAGCAATTACAATTTCTTTGGTTTTATTTTAATCTGACAAATATCTAAAGTAAACTAAGGGGGGGTTATTGGATCCTTGATTTTAATGGATTTGAAATCCTTATAAGATTTGGAAATCCACATGGAATCCATGGATTTTAAAATCAAATAATATGGATTTGAAAATCAAATAATGTGGATTTTAAAGTCAAAGAAAGTGGATTTGAAAATCCTAGAGAATAGAATTCAAAAGTTATAAAAGAAATAGAACTTATAAAAATAATCTCTCATGTAGCATTTTCAAGTGAATCAGTCCACATGTTTGATGCTATTGTCTCTCTCCACTCATTGGCATATTCTCTTTGTTGTTCTTGGGTTGTAAGTACTTCAGCATTATCATCGTCATTAATTTCTTCGACAACTTCTTCTGCACTCTCGATTTCTTCTGGAAAAATATCCGTTCGACAAAACTTTCGCAGAAAATTATGTAAACCAACACATGCAAGTACAAGCTCTGTTTGTGTCTTATAAGGAAAAGGAGGTGCGTGCTTAAAGATTGCAAATCGAGATTTGAAAATACCAAATATTCTTTCAACCACGTTCCTTAGGGATGCATGACGATGGTTAAACAACTCTTTTGCATTCGCTGGTTGTGAATTTTGCCCAGAAAATTCTTGTAGATGATATCTGACACCACGATAAGGAGCTAAAAAGTTTCGACGATTTGGAAATCCACAATCTACTACATAAAACTTTCCTGAAGTACAATAATAATATACAGTCACTTGTCATGTTGAGAAAACATATTTACAATAGAAAGACATGTACATACCTTCTGGAACTGGTAGTCGATTAGTGTTCCTTGTCAAAGCATCATTTAATACTTTTGAGTCATGAGCTGAACCTTCCCATCCACTAAGCACATACATGAATTCAAGATCAAAATTACAAGCTGCCAACACATTTTGCGATATATCACCTTTTCTGTTACGATAAGAAGGCGCTTTTTTTGTTGGTACCATTGCAAGGATATGTGTACCATCAATAGCTCCAACACAATCCTAAAAAAAAAAAAATATAAAGTTATATTCTATGAAAGATAATGAAAAAAGCAAAAACATAATTATATGAAAAATATACCTTAAAGTACGGATAAAATCTTGTACTTTCTCTAATTTTTGTAGGCACTGTAATCTCAGGCTTAGCCATTAAACTTGGAGCAATTTGATTTAGAGCCCGTAAAACTTTGTGAAAGTTCACACTTGTTGCAAACGATGACCTATTAAAAGTGTCTTTTGTACGACAATACCTTGAATTTTGGCCAACTATAAGAAGAAAAGTTGCAACCATTTCTTCAACACTAATATATTTTGTATCACATAGATCTGTATGCTCTCGGAGATGAACACATAACTTTAGAAAAGTCTCGTGATACATTAGAAGAGAAGCTGAACAAAGTGAGGTCGAGAAGAAAAGAAATAATGTATGGGAAGCTATCAAAGAAGTTCCTAATTTGGAAGAAAACATTCGTTACGATGCAGTCAAAGTGATTCACCAATTAGGAATGAAAGAAGTCTTTGTTAGCATGTCCACTGATGAGCGTCATGGTTGGATTAAGCGTAACGTGATGGAGTGTTAATTATTATTAGGCGATCACCCTTTCTGCTTTCTCTTTATAAGTTGAATTATTTTTATTAGGTGCTTCATGATTTTTGTCTTATACTATAATTATTAGGTGCTTCATAATAATTTACATGTCCGATATTTATCATGTCCGATATTTATCATGATTATCATGTTACGTACTGTTATGCTTTTTATTATTATCATGTCATTCTTTGTTTTGCTGTGTTTTTAAGAACAATCTTTAAGAATGTTCGTGCATGAACACTGTTTTGTTCGTAGCTTTTATTATTATTACGTATTGTAATTTTTTTTCCAAATCCACCCAAATAACTAGGTGGAGACCAAGGATTCCATTCTCTATATTTATAAGTAAAACATATTTTCAAATCCATCCAAATCCAGTATGAAATCAAATCCATACTCAAATCTTTAATAATGAATAAGGGGTGATTTTAATTAGGATTTTGAATTCATAGATCTAATAACACAGAATTTTAATAAAGATTTTAAAATGAATGATTGAATAACACATGATTTAACTTGGATTTATAAATCCATTAAAATCAAGGATCCAATAAAAGACTCCACAACTATCATCTACTTTATATCTAAAACTAAATGGTAATTGAAAATAAATGAGAAATTTATTATTTATGCCATGTACAGTAACAACTCTTTTGGAAAATGCCATTTTCGTTTATTTCTTCTTCCGCCTGCCATAAGAGCAAATTAGAAAGACAAATTTACCCTGCTAAATTTATTATTTTTAATTACCATATTTTTCTTTCCAAAATCTATTATCACGTTTCTTC
>NC_025704.1:7329505-7339193 GCF_000633955.1 Camelina sativa
TGGTTCACTAAAGAAACCGATAGACAAAACTATGGTGGACAAAAACCTGTCCAAGCATTGAATTTGGTCCACCGGAGACACAATAAGGTCTGTATATGCATCTGCATACATGAAGAGTGGAAAAAATTGTTTTATGTTATTGATGAACAAGTGTTATCACCAAGCAGATCTGGTCTACTAAAAAAACGGAAGACATAATTGGGGTGGACAAGTGTTATCAAACTAAGCAGATCTGGTTTACTAAAAGAGCGGTAGACATAATTGGGGTGGACAAGTGTTTGTCAACAAAGCGGATCTCGTTACTCATCAGACCGAAGGACATAAATGTGGTGGACAAAAATTTGATTACACAATTTTCTCATTTTTTAAAGAAAAATTCATTTCCTGTAATTTAAGGGTAAAATTGTATTTATCTTATATGGCACAAACAAAAAAATGGCATTTCTAAAAATGGCATTTTTCACAACTTTAATTTTGAAAATGGCATTTCTCATAAAATTCCCAAAATAAATTTGTACCTCTACAAAAAGTATTCATGCTGAGCAATCTGCCCTGTAATTAAGTGGCAAAAGAAATCATGAAAATGTGAATAAGTGATATACAATTAGAGATTAGTTATCTTATTCATCTAACTTTCATTCCAATTAAATAAATCTAAGACTATTGAAAATAAATCAATAAAAAGTTTACATATCATAAGTTAAAATTGGATAAAACGATTAGTATAGACATGTGTAAATATATACTTGAGGTGAATTCCACAGCGACAAAAGTTGCTAAAGTGTTTTCACGGTTAACTTGAAGGTTAACACCATATTCAACAAGGATATCAATCGGTGGTAGACGCATCGTCAATAGATATTGGAACAGACTTGGTTGTCGAAGGTTGATCTAAATGGTTATTTTCAGTGAAAAACTCTGGTTGCCGAGGCATTGGTAAAGTCACCGTATTACCAGTGAGCAACATGAAAATGGTTGATAAGTTCGGACGCTCTTCGGGATCTTCTTGAACACATAAAAGACCAATTTGGATGCATCGAGTAACTTCACTAATATTTTGGCAACTATCTATAATTATTGGATCCACGAGGTCAAATGCTGTTCCGTTACTCCAAAGCCTCCAAGCCTAAAACATCAATACAATACAAAAATTCAGTTCTTGTAATCATTACCTTATCGTAAGACTGTAGGAAGTAAATATAAAACTTTGCTTGTCTTACATGTGTGACCAAGTCATGTGCACCGTCCGTCTCGTAGAAGCTGTTGTTCTTCTTACCGCTTATAATCTCAAGAACTAACACTCCAAAGCTATAGACATCAGATTTCACTGAGAACTGCCCATGTATCGCATATTCGGGCGACATATAACCGCTGGAGTCCACAAGAAAACTTTGATATATTGGCAAAATCATGTTTAACAAACTTCAACTTATGAGTAGAAGACTTACAAGGTGCCAACAATTTTGCTTGTGTTCTCATGGGTTTGGTCCATTCCAAAGATCCTTGCCATTCCAAAATCAGATATCTTGGGATTCATATCCTCATCCAGGAGAATGTTACTTGCTTTGAGGTCACGGTGTATGATTGTGAGCCGTGAATCTTCATGGAGATATAAAATTCCCCGAGCAATCCCTCCAATGACCTTGTACCGTCGAGTCCAGTCCAGCTGACCTTGCTTTACAGGATCTGTGTGCGCATTAATGGATATTGCTTAGTCCCCAAGTCTCAAGAATGGCTAAAGAATCAGAAAAATAAAGTAATAAATGCAACTCACCAAAAAGAAAGTAGTCAAGGCTTTTGTTGGGCACATACTCGTAGACCAGTATCCTTTCTTCTCCTTGTATAGCAAATCCGAGAAGCCTAACTAGATTTCTATGCTGAAGCTTTGCAACAACAACAACCTCGTTCTTGAACTCTACTTCACCTTGTCCTGAATATCTTGACAGTCTCTTAACCGCAACTTCAGTCCCATTCGATACTATTCCCTATTCATTTTCATCATAATCATCTTGTTGTCCATATGTGTTGATACAAAACTTCACTAAAAAGTACCAAAGTTAAAATTATTAATAGTAATAGTAGTACCTTGTAAACCTCACCAAATCCACCTTGGCCAATCTTATTTTTTTCTGAAAACTTATTTGTTGCAGCTCGAAGTGTTCTATAATCAAGTTGCAGCGAGTCTATTGTTATATCATCTCCTGTTGATCATTTAAGAGTTGCAATAGTCAGAAGAATAAAAAAAGATTGGTCAATGACATTTGTTAAACTAATGTAATAAGACTTTAATCATTGAAATTTTTACCATCAAAATCTGGTGGAGTGTCAGAAGACATCTTTACCCTTCTTGCAAGGAAACAATAACCACCTATGGAAAGCAGAACAACCACTATAATAGGCACAACAATGGCTACCACTAACACATTTGAATTCCGACCTTTCCTTGCGTTTCAAAGACCATTGGCTTTAAGATCAGATAGTGGCTGACAGACGTATAAGAAAGGACAAAACTTTCTCTATTGGTATTTGCTAATTTCAAGAAATCAGTGTAAAAGACAAAGGACGAAGAAAAGGTTCACCAGGTAGTAAAGGAGATGTCACCGGAGGAGTAGATTTAGGAGGCAGCGGTGATGGTGGTGGTTCTTGTTGTAGTGGATGTGTTCTAACTGCAGTTTGATTGTAGAAGGCGAAAAGCTCGTACCTAAAATTACAACTAGAACAAAGTATTCTTCCTCCAGTTTTGTAGAGAGGTATTACATTGATGAAACTTTCCAGACAGCTCAAACAGTCTTGTCTTGTAAGATCAGGAGTGCATTGAACAAGGCCGTACAAAGTCTGGAGTGCGGTCCAATTGGCCTTTATCGTATAGAACTTTCTAGCACTGCTCGCTGCTTCCAAGGCAGCTTGGTTCATGGCAAACGACACCAAATCTTTGAACCGGTTCATCTGATTTTTATCAATTGAAATATTGCCGTTCAACCTGATCCATGTTCCATCGTATGCAAGGGTCGAGAGGATATTCCTGTCAGAGTATCTGAGCATACACTCATCATAATAAAACACGGCCTCGCTCTCATTCGGACAACGAATGAGTGTATCGTTGATGGAAAAGGCGACACATCTACGGCAAACTTCCGGCGACACATCTCCTCGGCAGAGGAAAAGACCAGTGACCCTATCGGGGGATTGTCCCACTGTAGCATTTTGGAATCCAGTGGAGTATGAGGCGTTGGGAGAAGAGAGAGAAGACAAAAGGGTTTTGAGATTAGTGAAGTAAGTGCTGTTTCTTGAATACGTCTTCGTATTTGGACAAATATGCTTTATGTAAAAAATACTTTGAGCAGAAGCTGCTGTGAAGCTAGCGAGGAAGAAAAGGAAGACTACAGAAGCGCAACAAGACATTTTTCTATTTCCCCAGTTTTGGTTTCATATCATCAAAATAAACTTTTTTTTTTCTTCTCTCTGTGACTAATAACTCTATAGATTAACTTGAAACAGAGGATGGTTGGTTTACTCGTTCGTTAGCGACGACTTTAGGTCAACCAAAATGCAAAAAGTCAACGAGTTTTGTTTTTTCTAACGTCAAATTTAATAAACAACCAAAAGTTACAAAGTGGGAAAACAAAGACAGGAAGAGTTTATAGGGTGCAGAAGAGCCCCATGACATAGACTTTGAACTAGTAGTTGGGATTTGGGAAAGTTTTAGAACACTATATATGCCTTATAAACTTCACCAAATCCACCATGACCTAGCTTGTTACTTTTATGAAAATTACTTGTTGCAGCTTCAATTGCGTTAATTAAATTCGAATTGAACTATGCCTGATCTTGTAATATCATATCTGCAACTGAAAGCATACACAGTGTTATAGTGGAGCGTGTGACGTGTCCAAGGGGCAAGGGATGTTTGCAGTTTTAGTGCAAAGAAAACGTATAAAAAGAGAAAGAGATGATAATAAATTGGCTCACGGTTAATTAACCCAAGATAAGATTAGAGTAACATCTACACTACACCGACACGTAGTCAGTTCACCAAAAAATAAAACGACATGAATGTGATTTTGTATTAACCGGCTTGCAGTTCTTGTTCCAAAACCGGCACAGTGTGTTACTCTGTAGTAAACCGTCCCAAGCAGTAGTATGCTCTGTTCCCTGTGGTGGTTTCGTTTCTAAACTGTAAGTTTTCCCCTTCTTCTAATGTTTGCGTCGATCTCAAGTTACAGATATTCATAAGCCCTAACCCTAGTAACTGCGTTAAATTGATCTCGCTGTGATGTAGAAACCCTAGTATTATTGATCGCACACGTCTCTGCAACGATGGTGGTATGTAGATTTGTTTTGATCTCCTTAGCCTTCTTCTCCATCGTCGTCTTCTCCGCAGTTTCTCAATTACCTGGTAATTTCTTTCTCCTGCCACATTTTGACATTTATTAGTTTTCGAAATCTAATAGCCTTTATATGAAAACTTCAAAGACCAAAACGTAGAGAAGAAAACTATTCGAATTCTCTCGAGGACACTCATAGGAGATGACGGCAGAGTCTACGCTTGCTCCGACAACGACTTCTTCTCCTTCGAGTCTAATGGATCAATCGCTTGGTCGGTACATATGAATTTCAAATGTAACACTGATTTAGCCCCGGTTTATTCCGGTTTAAACCAGGTACATTCCAATCACTCTGTTTTCTTTTTCTTTTTTTAGTTTCCTCTGTTTCTCAAAGTGATGTTTGTGTTTGTTTCAGATGCTTGTTCTTGCAGAGAATCGAATCCTGAGAGTTAATTTCCCAAGAAACGGAACCAAATCTGAACCGGAATTGTTCTTCGATCCCGGTGAAACGATTCTTGGTTTCGCTGTTAGCATATCGAGTTCTTCGGTTTACATCACGGTTAAGAATCATGGTCTCTACGCTTACAATATGCTTAGGCAGCAACTCTGGATTGCAGAGCCTAAGACCGAACGGTTCGGTTACAGATTAGGATGTCGAAAAGATTACGATAACTGTACATTCGATTCTCCACCAGTGATTGATTCTTGCGAAGGAAGTATCTATGTAACGATCTGTTTCTCTTGTTATTCTCCTCCATGCATCAATAATGAGTTCTTGATTTGCTCTGTTATTGTTTCTTCAGATTTCAAACAATGAAGAAGAACTCTACTCGTTATCTCTCCGTGGCACTTACTACCAATGGATTCAAGATTTTAGTCTAGTGGATCGTTTCTTCACCGTTACACCGGGGAATAACGGGCTAGTCTACGTCGTTTTCCCTAGGAAGTCACTCGTCTACGCGTTAGATTCGTTTTCCGGTGACATTCTGTGGCAAAAAACCGTCGGTCCATTAGCAGAAACCTCTGGTTCAAACCCTGTCATAGACTCAAACAGTCAGTTTCATTAACGAATCTATATTAAGATAATTTCACCTTGTAAGATCGATCTTTATCTAATTGTTTTTTTTCTTTCACAGGTTGGGTGTCGATTGGTTCACTAGATGGGACATTGTACTCGTTTTCAAGAATAGGGGAGCTTTATAAGATACCAAAAAACGCACAAACAGATTCAATGATTCAAATAGAGCCAGTACTCGATTGCTCCGGCTATGCTGTTTATGTTTCTCAGACAAAACTACAAGGAAAGATCGATCGTGTCATTGAGAATTATACTTATGTGTCGGCCAAGAAACCAGAGACAGCAGTCTTTTCACTTGTAGTTCCAGAGACAAGATCTATCCACTGGTCGCAGAGTTATTCTGGTAAAACCCAAATACTTAACTAGGACTAGTTTCAAGTCTTTTAGATATTACATATATATATATATTTATGATTTTGAAAATAATGGTTTTTGTATCAGATCAAATTGAGGGTTTGTCATTAGACGAAGATCTACAACATTTTGTGTTGGACGAGAGGATTGTTCTTGCGTTCGTTGCAGCCTCTAATTCTGGAAACCCATTTCGATGTCGTTCCAAACATGAGAAGCTAACATCCAGCTGTTCGTTTGCAGAACCAGAGCATCTTGATATCTACATTGGTAAACTTAATTATATTCCAACGTCTTAAAAAAGAAAAATATATTGGACTTTTATATATCTCTAAGAATGGCTTTTCATGTTTTATTAGGTAACGAAAGAGTGATAATTTGGTTTATACTGTTGGAGTTTGTGATCATGATCATCTTTGCGGCTCTTGTGAGATTCTGTTTTATATTCTGGAAGAAAAAGAAGCTTCAAGGACGTCCCTTTAGTGCTTTCTTGGACAAGCGAGTAAGAAGCACTAGGTTAATTATGTAACAAATATCTTACACTCATTTCTTGCATCCCAAGAATCCTCTGTTTTCCAGTATCTTACAGTCAGTTTTTCTCCTCCACAGCGTTTGCTGCATAGGAAGAGAAGAGAAATCGATAGAACGATAAGCAAACTTCAAAATGAATCACCGGCTGATGAATTCACGGTTGATCAAATTGGTGAGCTGGTTCAAGAGAGGGAAAACTTGAAGAGGAAACTCTCTTCGACATATAGTCTTGGAAGGGACATAGAAGCATCAAAGTCAAAGTCAAAAGATTATGTTCTTCCCTTGTACGGAGGAGGTTCGAGAAGCTTCTCTTTCCGAAATAGGGAGAACGAGAGTGTCACGATTTTTCAAACACCAAACGATGAGTCATCCTCAGAAGAGAGCCATAGGGACCAACAATATAGTGATGATGAACATGATGAAGATAACTTGGACCGTAAGCAAAAGGGAAAGTTGCTTGCTCATTCAGAGGGTTCTTCCAATGATGGTGATGATGATGAATCATGCGGTATTGCAAGCGGTAGAAAAAGAAACATATATTTGAAGAAGAGGTCATTATCTTTGACGACTAAAATAAACGATTGAATAATTATGGTGTATATTTGTAGCTATAATATGTTTAACAAAATCTTAATCTATTTCATAATTAGTAAATTTATGAACCATATTATGTTTGGAGATTTATATGAAACTTGAATCCAAATGTATGAGATTATTTAACATCTCTAGATAATCTGATGAACGATCTTAAACATTTCATGGCATAGAATAACATTAGTTTTAAGAAAAAACAACCATCGAATCGACCGGTTGAGGTAGATGATCACAAAACAAAAAGCAAACCGCTTTATATACAATTCGGTAGATGATCATCACAAAACAAAAAGCAAACCGCTTTTTCCCCTAGCTAGTAGCACTACTCTTTCCCGCACTTAAATAAGCAACATCCACACATACATCTGAACTTGGCATAGTTAAAACTTTTTTTTAATCAATCATGCCAACAAAGGAGCATGACCACACATCTTCTGATGATGTAAATCCTTCCCTTTTGCTGTTTCATATACTTCCCCAGTCGTCTACTTATTGACCTCTTCTTCTCTTTTGATCTCTCTGAGCTCATCATGACCTTCTTCATTTCCATTTTCAAGTTTCGAAAACAATATAATGGTTGTTATAACTGGTTGAACAAAACTTGCTGCAGGGGAGAAAGTTTGGATTTTATGCGAAAAAGAGACTTGCTTTTAGTCTTTTTAACGAGTAAGCTATAAGAAGCAGAATTGTTTAATTAGTTTGGTAGCTTTAGACTGATAGAGAATAAATAAGCTTTGGGTAGATTGAAGAAGAGAACTGATTTGAAGGAGGAGTTACTTGTGGAGGTGTGTATATATAGAGAGAACTTGTGGCATGCATGCATGGTTACATTTTTAAAATAAAAATGTAGCGAGTGTTTTTTTTAATGGTGTGAAGAAAAAGTTCTAATAAAATGGATAAAATACATATCAATGGCTTCATCAAACCCAACAAAATTGGAACTTGGGCTGACTAGTGATTACTAGTTTAATTTTCCTATCAAACCAAACTAAAAACAATTATCAACCAAAATCATGTAAAACAATATCTCCCACATGTCTTTTCTCGTGTTCCACCATGAAATCAAACATAACTTGAACCTGGCCTTGCTTGCTTCAAAGTCCCCACTAAACCATACAACTTAATTTATTATGTACATACTGTATTTGTTTCTTAGTTAATCACAATTAAAATACCAAAGCTTAGAATACGGGAACTGTTTAATTAGTGGTCACCACACTAGCTTAATTTCCCCTATGTTTCAAGACATAAAATACATATATATATATATATATATATATATTGTTTTTTTCATACAAATTTCCGGTTAAAATTTTCTTTTAATATAAAAGTCAAAATTATGTGGACATATTTCAATTTCAACTAGATGTTACGTCGCAGGGTCGTTTCTTTTTTTTTTTTGTCATCTGGTTTTTCCATTAATAAAAGAAAGGATTACAATATGTAACTTTGTAAACTGATCAAAAGTTACTAAGGACAAATGATTTAACAAAATCAACTTAACACTCCAAAAAATAGGCACTTAAAGCTTTAGCCACTAAGGGAAAAAGAAACTAAAGTTAAAGAGAGGAAGAAGGTCTCTCATCCTCAAAGAGTTCCTGTAGCCAGAAGGGGAATCCAGTGGCTACATAAGATTGCACTAAGGCATGATCAGGAACACTTTGAGCTATGATAGAAGCTCCCCTATTTGAACAAGGTTTCTCTAAAAGTACCCTCCATTCTTGTATTCTAGCCAATAGCAGGGTCGTTTCTTTATCGAGACTTTTGTTGAGAATATATGAATATCCCCAAATTAATCTGCTTTACGTTCAAATTACCCTAAGAGGTATCGATAGAGACAAGAATCTATTTGAACTATAACTATATATATATATATATATATATATATATATATATATATAAAAGAGGCTTCTTAAGAAGCAAATATATAAATGTAATTCCAATAAGTTACTAAAATAATCTTTAAGGCAATGTTTTTGAAGCAAAAAAAAAACAAAGTTATCAACCGAGACAAGACTGGAAGTTGTGTTGTCTCCAAAGTTCATGTTCCCTCGTTTTCGAGCTTCTTGTAATTAAAAATTTTCCAAATGCTTGTAGTTATTAAACAAAAATAATAATAAATCAAAACTTATAAGAAAAAAAAAGGAACAGTAGTAGTAAAAAGAAGAAGAAGAAGTGGAGCCAAACCGCACGTGACGTCCGCGTGGACTGCATATGCTTATTGTTTGGCATAATCCAGACAACCTTGTTAACCTTGTCTCCTTGATAATATTGATGTGATTTATTTTCTTATTGATATTTTTTTGCCTAATAAGTATCGATTAGATTGTAACAGTGAACTTGAACATCATTTATGTATATCATTTAGGCCGTATCTTTGCCTTGGATTAATCAAAGATTGTGTGATTGTGTCCGTAATTAAAAACTGTACTGTACGGTTCAACGCATCAAGTACTAGTTTCGGCTTTGTAACACTAGTTTTGTTAACTAATCATTGATTATAGACTTCATAATAGGGTGATTAGTTTCTGTTTTATGAAGCATCCGATTTCTTGTAATTAGTGATTTTTAATGTGCAGCTGTCAAGAAAAAAAAGAAAGAAAGGGTCTAATCTTGCAGCAATGGCATTTATATGGGCTATTGAACTTTCACAAGCTGGGCTTTTATGGGCTCAAGATAACTAAACCATGTGTGGGTAACTTAATTGTTTACAAGTCACACCAAGTTTTTTTTTTTTTTTTAATGTAGTTTTTCATTGGTGTGTTTTCACTTCTTTTCTTTTCTTCCTTTTTTTTTTTTTTTTTTTTTT
>NC_025704.1:7339746-7408393 GCF_000633955.1 Camelina sativa
TTTTTTTTTTTTTTTTTTTTGGCTCAATATCAACTATTCATTATCCAAATTAATACATCCAAATCAAAGGTACATAACATTTTCCTCTAACGAATTGGACCACCAAATGCAATGAGTCGATCTAGTATCACCCTGAATCACTAGGCAGATCCAACACTACCTAACCGAAAAACATTGCATTGTTTAACCACAACGAGGTAGATAACAACACACCACGACTCGGTTATTATCATCTCTTAACCCCCCTAAATAAACCCTATGACAGGAAAACAATTACTAACACAAAGAAGACCAAATCCTATACTGAAGAACAGATCAATTCCAAGCTAATAGAACCTAATGATCGGCAAGTAAAACTTGTCCTAATAGCATCAACACCCAGAGGCGCAGCATCAGATAAGCTTGGTTTCTCCGACTTTTATTATTCCAGTCCTAAGCCAAAAGCGGACCATACATCCGAATGAAACCGACCAAGAGACGCGAAGCAAGCAAGCATGAGACAAAGGCTTCTCCTAACGACGCAATAAACAGATTGCTAATCACAAGATAAAGATTGGAGCACAGATTAGCAAAGCTTCACCTCACAGTGCATTACCGGATCGGCCACATCTCAACAGCCTTGTTGTCTCACTTCTTGGCCGGACTGAACCCGGAAGTTTGGGAAGCTCTCGAACGCCAGCTTTTTAGGAGTCCTCAAATCTCGGCCACCGACGCACACAGAAATCTTCCCCAACAACCAGAAGACTCTAAAACTTGACTCAACCATTAACTCCGGTCAGCTAGGATCTCCGGCAAAAGGTTTAGGGAGATCTCTAGCTAAGATTTCTTCCTTTTTAAATTAGAGTATTAAACCTGATAACATCTTTTCATGTATTTTATTTAGAATTTTCACTATCTATATTTATACAAAAAGATAATAAATATTCTTGAATATTTTTGATAGAAAATACAAATCCACTACTTTTTTTAGTCAAATTGTACAAATCTAATTTTTAATGAATCTATAAATATTCTATCCACCACACTTTTTTTTGAAAGACTTCACTTCACATGGACATGTACATCTCCTGTAATAAATCTAGTTTGGTCACATTGGAAAAGCGATTCATAAATACTTTATATGTGTAAAAAGAGAAATTGTCATGATTTGTACTGCAAAACCCCAAAAAAGAAAGAATCTGCTCAAATTTGAATTTCGTGGGTAAATGTTTTTGAGATGAACAACAAAAGAAAAGACAAGAAGTAAGAATATTAGTTTAAAAATTACAAAGTAAGTGTGAAGTTTTCTTTTAGAAAAGAAGATTAATAATCTGCAAGAAGAAGAAAAAAAATAAGACAAATATTATATAATGAATCATTTCCTTATTTCACCTGTCACAAGTGATGCCTACATTTGCATGCATCTTCTGCGCCCACCACAATCATCAGTTTCTATTGTGGGTCACCCATTCTAGTTCCTTAACCGGCCGGTTCAATCATCTTTACCCGGTTCAGTCATTAAAGATTAATGAGCTTCACTTACTTTCAAAAGAAGATGTAAATTTCGTAGTTAGTCATCTTCACCACATGTAATAACAATGATGAATGTGACATTCACATGGACATGGATATCGATGTGTACGACCACAAAACCACTATTTGTAGATTCTCTCTATATAGAGTCCACTTGATCACACCTCAAATCAATATGCCTCACTATAACCAAACAAAAGAAGACCATGTTATTGAAAACAACAGTACTCTAGAGACGTATAGACCACTTTACGTTTTTGAAAAATCAAAATTAACCATATTATATAAAACTCCATATCATCCTATCCATTCTTCACATTCTGCCAACTCCTCTACCATGTGCCATCTTTGGTCCATCTAATTTTCAAACGTTGGCCAACAACATTTTTCGTTGGTTTGAAATTTTTCATTATCTTCACACATACAGCACTAATATAATTAGTTGTTACTGTGGGAGGAACATTACTAATAACTAGCTATGAGGGAGTACTATTTTAGATATAATATGTAAACATTGATATTGTTATAAATTGTTAGTTCAGTTCATTAATGAAAAATACTAGTTTACAACTACTTGATGTGTCAGACAGTTTCACCTTAGTGTTAGTGAGTAACAGAGGTAACTAAGCTATTATCGGAACATTGTAAGAAAATTTCGATCAACAAACGGTTCCAAGTACGACAACTCAAAACTAATTTGCATTAGTTTCCTTTCTAGTTTCTATATTTCTATGTATCATCAACCAACTAAAGTGAGTATTAAGTCGCTTTCTAGCTATTAGATTATATTTTAATATATATATATATATATATATTTACATCAAGATTCATTTCCCTTCAATTAAACATTAGTATATATTTGGTGAAATGACATGTGGTTATTAAACCACTCATAAAAGATCGTGTGTCCACCCGTTTCCAAAATCTGTGGCATTTTTTTCAACTCATAAATAGTGCGTACCAGTAATACTACTGTCACAGAAAATTACGATCTAAAAATTAAATAAAGACCAATGTTTGACAATTCGTTCATTTTATTTTTGCATTTGGTTAATTACTATCACTAAGAAGTTAATACAATCTGATTCTTGTTTAATTAAAGCTAATATTCAACATAATTTGTGGTATATACATTTATGAGATATTAAAAACAGAGATATTAAAAACAGTTTTAAAATATGTTTTGAATAAGAAATTGAACTCAAAATTTTGAAAAGAAAGAAGGACCATATTTTAAAAAACTACTACAAGAGAACAGAAAATGACAAGTGGGTTTGATTCCTATAAATGGATTACACCCAAGAAAAAAACAAAATTGCTATACTGTATATTTTAAAAATACAGGGACAAGCAGCCAATTTGATTATCAATCTCTCCTATACATCCTTATATATATTCTTTTATATATATATATATTATTTTATTTTTAAATCTACCAAAATAAAATAGAAGAATTTAGATATGAATAACCAATAAACAAAATTTGAAAAAAAGATAAGGTACAAAAATAATTATTTTTATTTTCTTTTTATAGGTGCTGGCATGATTGCTTCATTCTCCCTCCTTAAGCTCAAAAGTTTTTTTTGCTTTTTTCAAAAAAGAAGAAACATCTCGTTTCCATGGCTTTCCGGGGAGATGAGCCAGAGATTATGAACCTAAGAGAATGGGATCGAAGAGCTCGACTAATCCGCGAAAACCCGACTTCTAGAAGGTTCTCTGCTTCATACATTGGAAGCTTCCGAGAAGATCATCATCACAAGTCTTCTTGTAGAACAAACTTCAATAACATCTCTAGTACTGCCTCTTCTCCTGGCTACAACACTCTCAAAGGTTTAAAACTTTAATACTACCACTCTCTCTTTTTCAAATTATATCGTTAGAAAATGTTTTGAATTTTCAAATCTTGTAATCACAGAAGAGATTGATCCATCAACATATTCCTTCACCAATGCGATTAAAGGTAAAAGTTTCTTCTTTTGCTTTTTACCATTAGAAAAGCTCGAAACTTTAGAATAACCCTTTTTCAAAAGAACAGAGCAAAAAGTAATAATGTTCAATATGTGTTGTTGTTGTGTCTTTTTGTTTTGTGGCAGCATTACAAGCAAAGACAATGTATAATAACAGAGAATGGTTAGCACAAGAAGGGTTTGCGTTGAACTCGAAGTGGAACGAAGCAGAGAAATATATCTGCAACCCGTTATCGGGAGAAGTACCAATGGAGTGTTTGTCAGCTAAAACATTAAGTGCAAGATCCTTCAGAAACTTATCCACCATGTCTGCTCCTCTTCACTTCCCTAGTCCATTGATGAGTACTGGTCAAAACAAACCAAATAATATTAATCCTAACGTTAGAGTCATTCACGAGGATCTTTATGCTCCTGATCCTATACTACTTCTTGCTCGAGGTGATTGAATTTTTTTTAAATCTTGTCTTCTTCTTTTTTTGGTTGTTTAACTAATAGCCTAGTTTTAAAAAAATTGGGGGTTTTCTGATAATAAGTTTATTTTCGGGGTTTTTTTTAGCAGAAAAGAAAGTTGTGGAGGTGAAACGAGATGTGGGAATTCAAAGTACGACGTCGGTGGACTTTAGCTCCGGTAGTCCTAGTCCGGCAAAGACGCCTCCGATCATGGAACGGTCCTTGAAGAGACACGTGGAAGCTGATGATTCGCCGGTGGATTTCAACCTCAAATTGGAAGGTCAACAAGAGGTATATACACAATACACATATGTGTTACATTCTTGGAACTAGTTCATGTTTTTTCCATTTAGTAGACCGATCAGTGTTACAAACTAATCTGAAAATGTATAATAATTTGGAGAGAACAAAAAAAAAAACGTGGAAATTTTACAAAAAAAAAAAAATTCGAAATATGTAGTCGCTAGCATGAGGTCCATGGAAGAAAGAAAGGTACGGAACATAAAGAAATAATTGCATAAAATTTTGAATTGGTCGTGCATCAATAATTAGATTTCTTTCGTAAGATAAGAAAAGCATCAAAACAAATGGTAGTACCAAAATGTTTTCCATAGAAAGAGACAATGATAACACTCTTTCTACTATTATTGTTTTTGTGTAGATACGTTACATGTATTGATTCATTTTAAGATTAATTAAGATTCTTTCATGATATATGAAACATAGTACACATGACAGTCTTTATTTATATGTGAGGAGAGGGGTATTTCATCATAGAAACACAAAACCGTATAATCATATGCAATGACTATTTCTTGAAAGATCTTTTATCAGACCAGACCCCATTTCGTGATTTTTTGTCTCCCAACTCACGTGACTACTACTACTACATCCTTATTCTACACATTTTCCATCTATCTATATATAGATACATAAATGACTATGAATGTACATTTATATATAGCCAAAAGCCACTATTGATCAATAATTTCTTATGTCTATATGATGGCTTTGTATTTGTAACTCGATAAAGGCACTAGAATTATGAAGAGTTGAAGACATCAATCTCATTTTATTCAAACTCGTGGTCTAAACAATCCCCAAGTTCTAATAACTATTATCAATTGCTGAAATAAATATCTCATTTTAGGTCCAAATTATAAATCTAAGTCTAGCTCTATATAAGACTATATGATGTTAATGAAGAGTTATTTGGGGTTTGAAGGATGTGACGTTAGAGGACAAGGAGAAAGAAGAAGAGAAGCAATGTATGAGTAAAGAAGAAGGAGAAGGAGAAGAAGAAGACGAAGAAGTGAAGCAAGAACAAATGAGTGAAGAAGATGAAGAAGATGAAGAAGAAGAGAAGACCAAGAAGAAGAAGAAGAGAGGAACAGGATGTTTCTCATGGATGAGATCAAGACAAAGACAAGCAAGAAAATCAAAGTACATCTTCCCTGTTTGTGTTCCTCATCTAGTCAAAGGTTGTTGAAAAAACCCTAAAAGCCCAAGAGAATCAAGCAACAACAAGAAAGAATCAATGATGTTTGCAAAATTCTCTCTTCTTTTTTCTCTGTTTTCTCTTTACTACCTATTTTTCTATTAAATAAAAACAAAATCATAATGAGATTAATAATATATATTAGTTTTCCCTCTTGATAAAGATTAATCATTCATGGGAGTATCAAAAGCTTGACCATATGCTTTTGCTCCCCTTTTCTCTATAACAAAATGCTTATCTCTTGAGGTCCCTCTTTGTATCTTTGGTTTTCTTGTTTTCTCTTTCTTCTCCATGGTTACTCGGTTTCCTCCTGATCACACTTCCATTCCAAAATAGCTAGAGTGTGTCGGCCGCCACAAGCTACATGTTTAGCTATCCATTTCCCATCGTCTTCTTCATCAGTGTGGTTAAACCGTCCTTCTGGTGGTGGAATGTCTATAGGAATCTCCAATGGCTTTCCCGTAGTTACTTTTCTTCCATACCCGAGTCTACCATGGTCTCCCCGACCAAACTGATAAAAAGAAACGATATAAAAGAGAGGTTGAGAGACCAAATTTTGTTTTCTAACACAGCAATGCAAAGGGAGGTTAAGACGACTTACCGAGAAGATCCTACCGTCTCTTGTCAGAGCGACTGAATGAGTTCCACCACAAGAGACCTGAGAAGAAAAGAACGATAAGACCTTTCAGAGTTATGAAAATGAGTAGAGAAATCGGTGGTTTTGCTTTTTACCTGAATGATGTCTTCTCCAGCTAAGAGATTAACTTTCTGTGGAAGCATTTTACTGCTCTTGTCATTGTCACCTAACCCGAGCCTTCCATGTTCTCCTCTTCCCCAACCATAGACCTAAGATTGTATATAGCCAAGTCACAACATTTTTACAGTTAAGATCTATATCAAGCTTAAAAACAACCCAGCCGAGGATCGATCAAGAACCAGATGATATAAAAGTGAGACTTCAGATATGAGTTCTAATACCTCTCCTTCATTGGTTAACGCTGTTGAATGCCATCCACCCACAGCGATATCAACCTAACACATGCATTTGCCAGGGGGTGAAATTAATTTCTATAGTAGACACTCGGCGGCTTTTACATTGGCCTTTACAGTTCAATATGAATGCTTAAACCAGAAATTTCAGACCACATACCAAAGTGAGATCATCAAGGCCTTGTACTGGAATAGGATAAGATCTCGGCTGGGTATCTCCGGTTCCAAGTTGTCCATATTCATTGTTACCCCAAGCCCACAAAGTCCCATCTTCTTTCAGAGCCAAATTATGAAATGCTCCAACAGCGATCAGACGAACGTTTTCAAGACCCTGAACTCTTACAGGAACAGATATCTGTTTTCTGCAATCGAACGAATTACAAGAGGCCCCAAAATTACTAGCAGCAGACAAGAAAATGCAAATGTTAAATCCATAAATGAAAGAAAATCGGTTTAATACATGTCACCGGGAGGCCACGGTTGACCCCAAGTCCACACATAACCTTCACGGGTTAGAACAACAGAGTGAGTACCTCCTGCAGCTACCTGTTATAGAAACACGAGAAAAGATGGTTTAGACTGATAAAGACCATTAAAACTTGAGGTAAACTCAGAGAGTTAAACAGCAAAAGTTACCTGTCGGACTGTAAGTTGCGGGGCACAACGCTTAGGGATTACAATATCCCTCCGCACAGGCCTACCTGACTCATCTTTGGAAGGCTCTTCACCACACTGTCCATATTCATTTCCACCTTCCAAACAAAAAAGGTGCACAATTGTCGATTTTAAGATCTTTACGGTCACAATCAATAGGAAGAAGCTGAGAGAAAAATGCATACCCCAAGCATATGCTCGGCCTTGATCATCGACAGCTAAACAATGCCAACCACCAATAGCTGCCTATGATCCATCACAGAAACACCATTCAGAGTAAATCACAACTAGGAGAGAGCATTAGAGCAAATAACAAAAAAAAAGCACTTGATCTTTGTAAGTTGTTTAACCTGAATAATCTTGACGTTGGCAAGAGACTTAACCAGACTAGGGGTGCTTTCTGTTTTTGTCTCTGGTGGGTGTCCTAATGTACCCCTTTGATTCCAACCCCATGTAAACAGCTGAGAACCCATTTAAGAGATTGCAAAACCTTTAAGTTCTTTTTCCAAAATATGTATTCTCAGATAGAGTTTAAAACCAAAATGAGGATCAAAATCAAAAACCATATCATTACTATACGTTTGGTGACACAAGAATCCAAACCAATCGTAAACTACTCCACAGATACAGAATCGTAAAACCCTTTTTTGATTAGTCCTTCAGATCTCAAAAACCTCAAAAACCCTTTGGAAGCGGCCAAAAGCCAACTTGGAATCAAATCGCAGATCAACCCAAAGCACTGAACTTTATTAAATTGTAAACAAAACCCACTAAAACAAGAAACAAAACAAGGACAAAGAAAGTGAATTCGTCGATAAGTTACCTTGCCATCATCGCAAATGGCGAGGGAATTGCGGCTACCTCCGACGACGGAGCGAACGGTGAAAGGCTCAAGAGCCTCGACGACGCAAGCCAATTCCTTTTCTTCATCGGCTCCAAGTCCTAGTTGCCCGTCTTCTCCAGCGCCCCTGGTCAAATCAAACGAAGGAGCAATATAGCACACAAGTCAAAAACAAAAATGGAGAAAACAGAGAGGTGAAAGAAGGTTAGAGAAAGAGAGTAATGACCAGGCTATGACGGAAGTAGCTGAAGCCATTGAGACGAAAGTGAGAGAGACAATGAGTGAGAGAGAGAGAGATATATATGAAGAAAGTGAGTGGAAAGACGAGGAAAAAGCAGGGCACACTTCGGTGGGATTCACAATTCGAGATATATGTGAGTGAATGAATGTGTCATTAGGTGTGACATTAACTATTCACTTTGGACCAATTGGTACCATCCATGTAACTTAATTCTTTTACAAATTATAATCCAACCTTTTTAGCTTATGGTTTATGATTTATAATTCCATTAGTATATGTTTACCTTAAGCCGTGTGTAAAGAGAACAGTAGTTGTTCAAAACGAAGAGGCTTTTTTTATCTTTAGTTTAAAGTTGTGCGATGTACTACATTTATATTTCGTTTGATTGAACTACCCTCTTAATACGACAACATTCACCAAGAGAAGCATAAACCGAAAGACGACTAAATTCCAATTAGAGAACCATGTAATGCCATGCAGTCTAATAGTGAAACCGGCAACAACAAGAAAAATATGTGAGATGCACACAAAGATTTTTTAATCCATGGATAGAATCAAATCCTGCAGCTACTATTACTAGTTTACTACTACAAACGCATCATTAAGCAAACTACGAGGTTTTTTTTTTCTGTTTAAAAAAACACAGAACCAAGCCATACATTTTCTCTTTTCCATGAAATCATTACTGCGAAGGCGGTGGTTGGGCGGCTTGTTCCTCCCCTTTCTGCACCTCTTTCGGGGCTTCCTTAATATCATCACCAACTTCGTCCTGGAGTTAATAAGATAAGACATCAACAACAATCTTAATTACTTGATGCAGTCACCAAAAGATTGCTAACAATGAAGAGTGTAAGGAGACACAAGTACATTGAGGTCAGAAGTCCAGAGAGTGAGATTGTCGCGGAGAAGCTGCATGATCAATGTACTGTCCTTGTATGATTCCTCTCCCAATGTGTCAAGTTCAGAGATTGCCTCATCGAAAGCCTACCACCATGAAAATCATATCATTTGTAACTGAACAAAAAGGTACTTGAATTAAACTAGAATCAGAATCTGAAGGTTTTCCAAATTTTGTCAGTCTTAAGGCATTAAGTTCTCAATCATCATAACTAACTACAATCCTACCGGCCAGTATAGCATAAACCATAAACTAAATAAGAAAGTAACACAGACCTGCTTAGCGAGATTGCATGCACGGTCAGATGAGTTGAGAATCTCATAGTAGAAAACAGAGAAGTTGAGAGCAAGCCCCAGTCTGATAGGGTGAGTGGGAGCCAGATCAGCAAGAGCAATATCCTACATAAAAAAAAAGACAAACACCAGAAGCTTGAGTCAACAAGTTTTCTTACCACTCTATAGGTTAAAGAACAAAAAAACGAGATGGTAACCTGAGCAGACTTGTAGGCAACAAGAGTGCTTTCAGCAGCTTCTTTCCTCTCAGCACCAGTCTTGAATTCAGCAAGGTACCGATGATAATCACCCTTCATCTTGAGGTAAAAAACTTTGGACTCAGCCAAGGAAGCAGCAGGAACGAGATGAGCCTCGAGAATGTTCAAAATGCCATCGCAAATCTTGCTGAGCTCAGATTCAATCTTGCCTCTGTAATCCTTGATAATGGAAACGTGATCACTGTTACCCCTGCTATCTTCTTTCTGCTCAATGGACGAAATAATCCTCCAAGAAGCCCTCCTAGCACCAATAACGTTCTTGTAAGCTACAGACAAGAGATTCCTCTCTTCAACGGTAAGCTCCTCAGTGTCAACAGTCTTTGCAACTTTCTCCATGAACTCAACCATCTCCTCGTAACGCTCAGCTTGCTCGGCTAACTTGGCTAGGTACACATTCTCTTCCCGGGACGACGACATCTTAGCAACACACTAATGCTGCAACAAATTATCTCTAACAAATCAATTAACTATTACAAACGATTCACACTGCTAGATCTATCCATAAAACGAAACGTACATAAGAGTCGATAGAACGAACTCTGAATCAAACAGATCTTGAAGTGACCACAACGAAAACGCGAAGAAGAACAAGATGATATAACAAGAAACGCAGAATACGAGAAGAAGGAAACAACTACAAAAATCGAAATAGGACAAAGCGAGATCGGATCCGTACCTTGGGGAATTGGGAATTAGGGTTTTTGAATTCGAAGCGAAACAAGCGGAGTGAGAAATTGGGGAGACGATGACGGACCCGTGTGTTTGTGTGCGCATTAAATAATTTGGAAGAGAGTAAATGAGAGAAAGCGAAACAACCCAATTAAAATATGACACGTGTTACCTGTTGACCGTCACATGACTTGTTTTATTTTATGTGGGTTAAATTAAACAAATCATAAGTTATGAGGTCAGGTGTATAAATATGACAGATTAAAGGGGTAAAATATTAAGAGTAGGTTTCTTATAGTGATTGACGGAATTACCCATTGCCCTGAACCCATTTAGACACAGACTTCTCTTGATCGATTTTGATCGGAGAAGGTCGAAAAAGCTTTCGAAGATCCGTCAAATGGGGAGCTATGTGGAGCAAGCTCGTGAGAATCACGTCAAGAAGAAGGTCGAAGAAGGTAATTTAACAATGTTCGCGACTTCTTCTTCATCGCTAGCTATGTTCTAAACCCTAAACCCCCAAAAAAAATTGGGATTTGATTGCTTCCGAAATGGTCTATGATCGATACTCTCTAAGCATGGTTTGAATTGAGCTCACTTGGTCCACTTTGAATTAACCCACTTTATGCATCTGATACTGGTTTGATCTAGTAGCTAGCAGCTCTCATAGACTGTGTTGAATTGCTTCTATGTTTATCTCCTAGATTGAGCTTAAAGATGTTTCGTGGTGATAGAAGGTTGTTTGATTGATTATGTTATACTTTGTTATTAATAGCGCTGCGTAGCAAGATGAAGGCAAAGGCATTGATGGAATGTGATCAGTACGTCTCAAAGTATGCTGAATGCGCTACAGGAAGAACGTTTTCTGTGGTGTGGACATGTCGTAAGCAAGCTAAAGAGCTCAACACTTGCCTCCATCAATTGTATCTTCTCACCTCTTAATGCTTCTCCTTCTATTGAACATGTCATCTTGTATTCACTTGTTAGATTTGTAGATTTGTTGTGTATGTGAGCATCTGATTTTGATTGTTTTTTTTTCTTCTTAAAATACCCTTCTCTGGTATGGTGAAATGAGACAACTTGTGGCTAGGATATGCATAATGTAATCATGAAGTACCATTGCTAAGGAGTATATATGTAACCGAATATAAGCTTATAGAATAAAAGGGGATGATNTCCAAAAAAAAAAAAAAAAAAAAAAAAGAAGGGGATGATTCTTTGTTACTGCTATTAAAGAGATGCAAAAAACTATGTTCCATATCCGTGTAGCACAGCCAGTATGGAGTTTTTTCTTGGTTCACAGGTTATTTTTTGTGTGACTTGGTAGTATAGGGCCGATGCTTAAATGTTGTCTAACCATGAAACGTTATTTGTTGATTCTGCAGCACCAATGACAATGTTTTGGAGGAAATGAAGAGAGAGTATATGCATCAAGAAGAGGGTAAAGTCTCAGCCTCGGCCATATAAAATTTTTGTCGAACAAAAGATTTTACTCCGACCATATAATTCTGTCCCTTTGTTTTCTGGTCAATATGGATAAACAGATCCTTTTATAACTAAACTGTGGCTTTTTTTTTCTTTTAATAAGGGTGTTTCTACTTTTTAAGTAATAGATTTGTATTTTGATCCAAAAAAAAGGAATAGATTTGTTGTATTTCCATTTTTTCTCAGTTCGCAAAATACACTAAATCTAGATATCAGATTCAAAGCTGTTTCACATAGTTTAAAAAACATAGGTTTCACAACATTCAGGATTTAATAAACCAACAAACAAAAATTTGAGGTGCTTAGAAAGAAGAAAGCGAGTTAAAAGCAAAGGACTTCAAGCAGTAGGCTTCCTCATATTTCTTCCTGCACGAATCACTTCGTCCACCAAAAGCAATTGCGACGCAATTACTGGCCTGCAACACAAACAAACAAACAGCCTGTTATTGATATGGCTTCAACAGAAACTCAAAACTTTATTAGAATTGGCTGGTTGTTTCGAACATTACCCTGCATTGATAAGTTGGCGTTTCACCGAGTAATTGTCGAAAATACCAGCAAGCTGCGGGTCAATTGGTTCACCATCCATCAGGTTCAGTCCCACGACGTTCCCTTTGTCATGCTCGCTCTGTATAAGAGCATCACAATGAGCAATTATAAAATCTCTATTATGTACAAAATTGATATCAGTTTTTAGAAGATGAATGCATACCGTTAGAGAAATGATCACGTCTTGGGTATCAAGACCTGCATTTTCTGCAAGTGTCTTAGGCACCACGAGAAGGGCATTAGCAAAAGCTTCAACGCCAAGTTGGGCACGCTGCAATGATCATTATAGTATTAGTAATTTAGAATCTTTGAGATGCAATTATCAATAGAGTTCGAGTGAAATCAATTTACCCCTTGAACGGTTTTCTTGACTTCATTAATTAAGTGTTGCCTTGCTGCAACTTCAAAAGCTCCTGCTCCCTACAGAAAGATGCAACCGCACATCAACATACCACAAAACATATACAATAGGTAGCCTACCCATGGTTTTATTCATGAATTAACCATCTCTTTGACGTTGGAGAGAAACACAGAGCAAGGTTAACAAAATACTTCAAGATATTGTAAGGTACTTACTAACACAACACACTCGTCTTCTATGGTGTTCTTAACCGATCTTAGACCATCACGAACAGCGTCCTTAATTTGGGCAATAGTGTGATCATTAGGCCCTAGAAACCCAAGAAATCATGAATGAACACCAAAACTAATAAAAGAATATATGAAACTTCAAAACTTAATGAAGCCATAGAAGTCGGCGTAATACCTTTTATGAGGATGGTACATGAATTAGGATTCCTCACTTGCTCCACAAAGGTGTACTTTTCCTCCCCAAGAACGTGCTCATAGACAAGTCCAGCCCATCCAAGAGACTCAGGGGTCAAGTCGTCAACAGAATTTACAGCTTCTCCACCACAGGCCAAAACTAACCGTTCCATATTCCTCCTCTTTGCTCTTCTAAGAGCAACAATCTGGACACATAAGGAAAGGCAATTAGATTCAACAGCCTCTATACAAGAGAAATTAGGTACAAAAGAAGAGACAAGCTCAGTCAGTGGCCCAGAAGGCCAGAACCAAAACCAGTTCTGCCAATCGTCTCCATGGATTATTGTATATCGAAGGAACTACTCTTTGAACACTATTATCAATTTCAATTCACTTAACAACAGATTCTTTCTTAGCATTCTTCTTATTGTTTCTATTTATCGGATAAAAACAGTGTCAGCTATTTATTAAATTGGTGTCGAAGCAAGTAAATACAGAAGTAGCTTACCCCTTCTCTAGCAAGAAGATCCAGTGATGGTGGGTCAATACCCTTTTGATTTATGATAACAAAGTTGTCATTCTCACCACACACCTGTATGAGAAACAAAACTTGTATTATTATTTTTTACGATGTTAATAAAATACAGTTGGGAGAAATGGTCTCAGTCCCACCTTTTTCTTCAGCTCAATTATTTTCTTCACTCTTTCATCAACAGATCGCCTCTCTGCGGTAACCATGGCTTCCCTCTGCTCCGCATTAGAGTAGAAAAATCCTGCATTAATTTCACTGATAGATAAAGAAATATTAGTCTACATCACCAAAAACATACATACTATTATTTTCTCTTCACTGAATTGACCAAAGAATTATATTACACACCTCTTCTCATACTCCAATGACACATTGCAAGTTAAGATGTGGCAGTTTTCTGCGCGTCTTTTCATGTCAGGGTGTCTTGAACCATGATCCAGAACAAGCCCCTCAACCTAATTCAGGATTGAATCAATAAACAGGTCCAAAACTATGAATCTTTCATACTATGAAAGCATTTAAGCATAACAGAAAGAAAAAAATTCTTTCATTACGTACTCGCAAATTTTTCAAATATAAACCTACAAATGATTTGTGGGAACTATTTTACAGTAAACCACACAAGTCAAGACATACCAATCGTGTGTCAACATCAAATTTGTGACGCATGTGCATAATTTCCACCATAAACAGATCAATAGCTTCCTCAGGCTTTCGGATGCAGAGAACCTGAAATATGCGGAAAGTAGATAATTAGAAGACAAACAGGCGCTTGAAACCCAATCTTGGTGCATAGATGAGTCCTCATCTGTCTGAGAAAAAAAAATGAAAAAGCATTACTGAGATTCTCATAGAGATCGATTAACTCACTGAATTAACGACAATGTCAGTCAGTTGATCAGCCAAACCTTCGTACAACTACACAAGCCACAAGAGTAAATCGAAATTAGAAAGCAGAGAGAAGAATTAAATAAAAAGAAAGATAAATCACAAAAATGAAGAAAACCTTTGTTCTTAGTGTTGTTCTGGCAACCATTTTTAGGATCTCTTTATCAGCTTCATCACCCATAACCACAGGGGTCTTGAAGTTCTCGAGAAATAGAAGAGTAGCTCTCTTAGCAATCTCGAAACCATCAACTAAGACACGTGGATGCATACCTGATACATGTATAAACCTTCATTAGGATTTTGGCTACAAAAAATAGATACTAGTTTATACTCCCACCAGTTATGACCATTTCTACATCCAATATAAACAAAACTTTGCAAATCAACGTCGTTGAATATAGATTGTAGGTCGACACTCATACGTTAACCATAACACAGATTGAGTAATAAAATAAGACCAAGCATAGAAGAGCACAAAACTAACGAACGCTTACAAATTTGTTGTAAGAAAAGGTACATAAATTTCAGCTAACAAAGCGACTTATTTACCTTCATCGATGCAGCGTTCAGATTGTTTCATAAGCTCACCAATGAAGATGACAGTGGAAGTAGTACCATCACCACTTATGTCATCCTGTGCCACAGCCGTCCTCGCAATCATAATGGCTGTTGGATTCTGAATTTGCTGAAACAGTTAAGAAGTAAGCGTGTAAGCATCCTCCAGAAAGATTGCTACATAGTCTCTTAACTATAACATGTTCAATATCAAACCAATCCTCCTAGAATCTAATATTACATAACACAAAAGTCACAGGCTTTTGAGCACCATATCCCACTAAAAAGCAATACAGAGCTCGATTCAAACAGATCGTTAGGATCTAGATTTATATTCTCAAACTAACCATTTCTTTCAAAAGAGTGTTCCCATCCTTGGTAAGTTTAATATCTCCCGAACCACCAACAAGCCTGCATCGAAGTTAGCAACAAATCGGAAGGTAAGCACATCTGGGGAAATGAAGAACAACGAACATAGATCAGATTAAATAAATCAAAAAAGGAGATAAAAATTACATCTTGATAGTTCCTTTAGGACCGAGATTCGACTTGAGCACATCCTGCAAACCCTTGGCGGCGTTGATTGTCATATGAAGCGCCGCCGATTTGTTGAGAACCTCCGCATTAGGATTCAGAACTCGCACAGACATTTTCGATAACCTTGACGAGAAGAGCACACAAAGAGAAGAACTGGGGACTGAACTAGAGAGCGAGAGCTAGAGAGAGAGAGAGAGAGAGCTTGGTTATTTTTAGGGCTTTCTGGGTTTTAAAAAGTTTTGATGAAGAAGAAACAAAGAAAGAGAAGCCGATGTTGAGAGACTCTAATCGCTGTGGAGACTTCGATTTAGCGTAAATTGCAATTTTCACCAACATTATCATATGTTTTACGTTTTTAGCCACTTAATATTACACAATTTGAACAATTAAAAACATTTTAAAAAGTTGAAGAATGAAGATTATGTTTGTATAATAGTTTAATAAACTTCCGCTACGATTAATTATCTATATATAATAGCAAACCCACTTTTTGTGTCAATTTTAATCTAACAGATGCAAATTATTATTCATGTCTTTTCATCGCATTTCCATCTTTTAAAAATCACACCTTTTAATTTTTGCATTTTTTTGTTAATGTTTCAAAAATCACATCCATTAATTTAACACATTTTTATTTTATACCTCTTTGTTGTACCTCCATGTTTCACATCTATTAATTTTTATACTTTTTTATTTCACACCTCTATGTTTTACACCTCTTTGTTTATTATATATTAATTTTTCTGGACAATATAAACAAGTTTGGAAAAATTGTTTTCTAAGTACTAAATAAAACTAAAAAAATATTTTATTGAAGTGTTTTTTAACTAACAAGCATCAATCTCTAATTTAAGGTAATTTAATATTTTCGCTGAAAATGACATGTTAGTGTTTCTTCGGTTAGATTATTATTACTGTTAGTCGACACTACTAAGTTCATACATTAATCTTAGTTTTCTAAGTACGCGTGCCATATTTTTTGCATGGCTAATATTTTTAATTCTCAACTAGGTTGGTACCCACGCTACGCCGCGGGATTTGTTTTTACTTTATTTTTGTCATATTTTATGTTTTATTTTTCTCAATTTCATAATTTAATATATATTATTTGTAATCAATTCATAAGTTTTTGATAATTTCAATAGTAATTTATTATTATTTTTGTTTACATCATCATATGATACTTGAGTTTTTATTTCATAAATTTAGTTTATGAATATATTTTAAATGTTGACAAAAATATATATATATATATATATATATTAAATTTTATTACCAAATAAGTTAAGAGATTACAAACCATTAGTTCTTGATTTGTTTCTCACTCACAAACCCTCTAAAACAGTAAGACAAATTACTCTTTGATATCTACATTGTAAATGTTTTTGATGGATCTCTTAGAATACTTTAGGTTTAGGCATTTCAACCTTTCTCCTAAATCTCACCTAATTTATCTCTTACAACATTACAACATATTTATACTTGTTCTTATCTTAACCTAACACTTAAACTAAACAAACTCATTAATCACTTGACAAGCTTATGATCAAGTTGGAAGCTTATCATTCACTTGACAAGCTTATGATTAAGTTCTTCAAGCTATATATGTTAATCTAGCAACATCTTAAAGAAAAAATAGAAAAATAAATTAAATTTACACATTATTACGTGTAAAAACTATGACTAACAGGAGGATACTTTTTTAATATTTTTTAGTATAAATATAATTTTTAAACATAGATTTTTATTTTTAGAAATTGACTTTTTTTCATTTCATAGAATATATGCATTTACAGACACATTATGTAGATAGAACACATTTATATTTTGATAAAACTTCTTGGATAAAGTTAATTGAACACAAGTAAAGAAACTAAATATAAGTATAGAAATTGAAATAGATGGACTTTTTACATAGGTCTATGCAATGAGTATTTATATTCAATTAAATATGCTAAAATAGTTCATAGACATTGGTTAATATAACTTGTTTTGTGACTTTTGCTGCGAAAGTTTTAGTACCGTCATCTACAATTCTTCCAATGAAGTTTTGCCTAAAACAATAAACATCAACTGTAAGAATCCTAATGCAACATGGCTATTTCACCCCACAAAAACGAAGGTACAATAGTCGAAGTTAAAAGTTGAAGCACTTACAACTTAAGAATCTATTTCAAAATTTCCTAATAAAAGTCAACTCAAGAAGTGAAAAACAACATGATGTGACATATAATTTTTTAATTGGTTTAGAAATCTTAGTTGTATTAATTCAAATGTTTTTATTGGCTATTGATTTTAACTGATGTGTCAAACCATGCTTTAATATTGAAGCTGATGTGTCAGAAGAGGAGAGCAACACATCTTTCTTTTATTGTATTGATGTGCAGATTATAGATTAACGAAAGTTTGGTTTTTCTTAAGTGCTTTGTTTGTCTTTATGTTGTCGGTTAGATAATTTATTCATGATAACACTTACATTTAATTTCTTCAAGTTAAAGTAGAATAATAAAAGGATGTGAAATCAATATATATAGCACACAGAGGCATAATTTTTTAAATATTCTGTTTGGGTTCGTAGCGACCAAAATTGCTTTATAATAAGTTTTTGGAAAGAAATATCTGGGGAAGGTATAACGCCGATATTAATATCACAGACGCTGTGACTCTACCAAAACAGTCGCCGAGAAAACCAGAGACACTCGTTATAGTTTTAGAATTAAATAAGTGTCGCTGTAAGAACAGGCCCTAACTGTTGCCGGTGTTAGTTAGTGTCGCTTAGCGATAATCATAATAATAGTCGCGGAATAACTTCACGGGAAAAATTGTGTTAGTCTCCACATACTTGAATATCAAGTAAACTAGAATTATGACATGATGGCCATATTTGTTTTTTATTGAGAAGTCTTTATACCATAGCAAACCCACTTTTAGGGGACTGTGATGCAATCATTGTTAATCCAACGGTTGAGGTTAATTTTTCTATTTATTCTATGGCTATAAATCAAAGGATACGTTTTTCAATTGCAACTTTTCGTTGGCACTCTTTCGTGAACCATTGCGTCTCCCTCTTCTCACCACCTTTTAGTTCTGCTTCTTGGTCGTCATTATATACCTTAATAAATTTAGTAGCTTCCTTTTTTTTCCATAGATCTACAATGTAAATCCTCCTCTAAAGCCTCTCTAAGCAAAAAAAATTTTGAAACTAAGATTTTTGAAGATTCCTTTTCCCGCGACGTCGTAGTCACTTTTTCTATTTTTACTGAGCCAATGATGCTTCAATCGATCTTTGGTAAGTTTATTTTTATTTCTATTCATGAATTTTTTTTGTCTTTGATGAACGTCTCGATGTAATCAATTTGGTTTTCCTTTTTAACTATTAAAATCAAGAAATAGTAGTATGATAGATAAATCAATTTTTAGCTTGGTCCACATAGTACCAATTTTGTTATGGTCGGGGTCCAATAATTAATATTTTTTCTATATTGGTATTTAACGGAAATAAAAGATCATGCTGAATGAGAGATTTGAACTACTAATCTTTACAAAGTTTTGCATCACCAGATCATATTCCTCTAGACGCTCAAATATAATACACCAACAAATAAATAAAACCTTTCTTGGAAACTATTTTTATCTTTTTGATTGTAGAACTAAAACAAAGTATTAGTGATTTAATAAAAAAAAATAGCTTTGATTTGGAAGCATCTCATATAAATAATTAATTCTGATTTCTATCGAATCCAACTTACTTAAAAACCACTGAACGATTCTTGCTAAAGTCTTGGTCGACGATGGTCAATGAAGTAAAATAATCAAAATTTATTAAGTTGATTAGAGGTAGATTAAAAAATACAGCATGATGAGAGAAAAGGAACAACATACAGTACCCTCAAAAGCTTCACCATTTTTTGATTAAACAAATAAACTTTACATGAAAAAAATACATGATTAATTACTGATTGATCAGCTGATGATCAAAAAGGTAATAAAATGCGTTGTCATTACTCAAATAATCAAATCTTTATACTAACAAATCTATAAAATACAGTGTGTATAATTTATTAAAGAACAAAATTTTATTTTTGGTGTTATTTAAAGTACCAAAAATGTTTTATAGGAAAAGGAAGAAAACAACAAGTAAAAAAGGGATAGAACCTGAACACCTACACTTTTTCTTGTTTAATGTTTGATTTGATTGGTAAGGCTTATCCATGTTTACAAAATGGTTAATCAGTTGGGTTCATGATATTGGTTATTTATTCCTCTTAATAAATGTTTGCATCATATCCGTCTAGGTTTTGGTTAGGCTCTGGATTAATTTATACCAGGTTATGCTTCTTTAATGTACGTCAAAACAAGTACTTGTATACTCAAAACGGTTTCAAATGTATATATAATTTCAAATCCACTTTTAGGAGTCAATTAAATATAACGGATGAGATTATTTTTATTATCTCATCTAACAGTTTAGATTTTGTTAATTATCTCAAAAGTTGCAAGGTTTTGATATAACAGTTGTATTTCTTGTTGTATCTCCAGCTTTCCATGTTTGCATCTGTTAATTTTTCACACTTTTATGTTTTACATATCTTTGTTTATCTAAAGTTGCAGTTTTGATCCGAAATTGTGTTTCTTCGTCATTTATTGGGTTTCTCACTTTGTTTATATATAGATTTGTCATTTATGGTATCGAACAGAGGATGGTTAAAAGATAAACCTATGTATAAACCTATGATTATAGAACAAACATATGAAACTATGATTTTAGAACAAACATATGAAACTATGATTTTAGAACAGTTAGATATCAATCAAAATTTGCTTTATTTCTCTAACATTCAGACGTATAGTATTGTTTAAATAAAAATGTAAGTTGTCTTTACACCTTAAAAACTTATTGTGTTTTATTGTTAAATTGCATGATATCGTTGTTGGAGTAACTATTTTATCAAGTCCGGTGAGATTTTTTTTTTTTGTTACCAATCAGTCATGATGATATGTAGTGATGATAGATATATGAATATGTCAAACTTTTTTAACAAACATGGTATATATTTTTTTTGGTTGCCTATTATTATATATAGATTTAAGTATTTAACCTATTTAAATTTCAAACTTGTAATAAGATTTTTTTTTAAATGTAAGATGTCTATTGGATATAAATGATCTAGGTTAGTTACCATTATTTTGTAGGACAAGGTTGTTTAAAATTAAGATTTAATTTTAATTTCTTTTATTTTCTGGGTGCTAAACATTTTGATAATATATAGAAGCGTTCCAAAATGATCATAGAAATAGAGAGTGTCAAAGAAAAAAGATAGACGTATTCGTAAATTGTAGCATATTCTTTCTCTTTGATGTTGCTTTTGGCAATGCTTATGTTCCTATAATCGTATGTTAAATTTGGTTAATTCTGTAGAGTTGTCTCATTAGTTTTATGGGATTAATGATTCATTGGTGTTTGAAATATGTGTTATAAAAGAAATAGTAAATTTTTGTATCAAAAAAGTTTATTAGATTTTGTAAAAGGAAAACACATGAACTTTCTAGATTCATTAAAGGGCGGTAGCCGGAAGTTCATTTCATATTTTCGATGGGTTCTTTGTTTTTCAAATAAAGCAAAAGAAGGGTAATGTTAGGAGTCGAATTAAATAGTCGTTCGGAAATGTTGAACTCTTTTGGCTTTAGAGGGACATCAATATTAATTGAAATGCATACAAATAAACAAATAATACCATTAGAGGGATAAAGATGAAAAGAGAAAAGCTAAAGAAAACAAATTCATAAATTGAAATAAAAAATGATGAAGTTAGAGAATTATAATCAAGTTTCCATTCGAAAAGGTTGTTTAATAAAGTCAGTCATTTCAATTTTTTACTTTCCCGTGCGGCAAAGCACGGGTCGACTTCCTAGTCTAGATATAATAGCAAACCCATTTTAATTATATAGATGGAGTCTTTGCTGTTGTTGTTAGTTGTTACCGTTGTCCTTGACGATAGCCACCATCTTCACTATTCACTGGACTTGATCGTGCTTTTTCTATACAATTCTCCGTTCGTCCACTTCGCTGATCGATCTCCCTAGTGAAGATGTTGTACTTCAGTCTAGATTCAATGAGAAGAGAGAAGAAATTATACATTAAGAAATTTACTATCTGTAGTGTAATAAGATTATACATATATGCCAACAAAACATACAATTCCCATACATTTTAAACTGATACTAATTTGTTTTAATAAGCTCAAGAAAAAATAAGAAATATGGATAATTTATCCATTAATTAGCACAAAGATAAGGTTATAAAAACTTTGTTAAACTGTGTATAATTAAGGGTAAATAGGTCAACACACACGAAAATTTGATATAAATAACGGAAGCAACTTAAGTCTCTCGTCTTCTTCTTCTTCGCTTCATTCTTGCGTTTGATCTTTATCTCTCTCGATCCAATCTTTTTCTTGAGTTTCATTATGGAGGACGAATCGGCTCCAGATTATAATCAAATGGCAATGTTAAACGCAGAAGACGAAGTAATAATCTTACGTCTTCTGAAGCGTATGATCGTTAACGGAGATTCATGGGCTAAGCTCTTCACCCAAGACGCAGACGTGTTCAACAAGAATCCAAATGTGGAGTTCAATGCTGAGATACCTATCTTCGTGGTCGTTAAACCACGAACAGAGAGTTGTGGTAAAACCGATGGATGTAGTTCGGGTTGCTGGAGGATCATAGGTCGTGATAAACTGATGAAATCGGAGGAGACTGGTAAGATTCTAGGGTTCAAGAAGATTCTCAAGTTCTGCTTAACGACGCAACCATTGGAATACAAGAGGAGCTGGGTAATGGAAGAGTATAGGCTTACCAATAACTTGAACCGGAAGCAAGATCATGTGATTTGCAAGATTAGGTTTCTGTTCCGAACCGAGATCAGTTTCTTGCTAGCCAAGCATTTCTCGTATCTCTCTACTATTCCTGAAAATCTAGTACTGCCATCTTATGGATACTATTCCGATACCCAAGAGGAGGATGAGTCTTATCTGTTAGCGATATCTGATTCTGACGGAAACGTTTGGCCTAGCTACGTTACCAATAACGTCTACCGTTTGCATCCATTGAAGCTTGTGGATCCTTACGAGAAGATGTTTCGACTTTACGGAACCTGCATCTACGCTAACGAGACTTTGCGTACAACCGATGAATGCTATCGTGGTTACTGGAAGATCCTGCACAGTGATGAGCTAATCAAGTCAAAGTCCGGGAATACCATTGGTTTCAAGAAGGGTTTTGAGTTTTACCATATGGAAAAAGTACTAAGCTATGGTTATGAAGGAGAAGATTTGAAGGTAACTTGGACTATAAAAGAGTACAGGCTTAACGAAGAGGAGAAGCAGAATAAAGTGTTGTGCGTTATCAAGTTAACTGAAGAATGAAGATAACTAGCTCTAGGGATCACTTCTACTCTGGATTTCATGATCAATCATCTTACTGACATTGTACAATTGGTCATGATTCATGAGAACTTGTGTTTTTTTTTATTTCCTCTATTCTCTTTTTGGTTTAGCTAGAGATACTAGTAGTATGCATACTTCTATATTTCCTGCAGTTTGTGGTTACAGAGGAGAGGCTTTTTTTTCTTTCCGTGTGGCTGCAATTGGTTAACTCTAATCTCATGTAAAGAATCATGTTGTGAAATAGAGAGAGAAGAGATATAAGATTTGGTGTACTATTTGAATGAAGAATGGGTCATTTACAAAGAAGTAAAAGAGATGGTTTTATCTGGTGACAAAGTGAAACCTCATTTACAAATGGACCTAATAATGGACATGTATCTAGTATTTATAAATCATAACATAAATTTTTTTTCTTTATAGTAATAATATAATTCAAAATTTAATATTTAAGATTTGACTGTTGACCATTTTATTTTTAATTTGTTATACAACCAGTTAAAGCCAGTAATCCTTCTTTCTCTTATAAATTACCAACAAAACTTCAAAATTATTATCATCAAACCGATGATTCAGCTAGCCATGTCTTTGTCCACCTCTCTCTTACCGTTACCCTCCGTCACGCAACTTCAGATCGATTCTGTTACATTTGCACCAGCCATCAGTTCACCAGCTTCCCACAATACCCTCTTCCTCGGTGGTGCAGGTTCGAAAACTCTATTTCCTCTGTTCTCTTGCCTTCTTAACATTTTTTTTTTTGTTGACTTCTTTTGTTTTTAGGTGTGCGAGGTTTGGATATGCATGGTAAGTTTGTGATTTTCACTGTCACTGGCCTTTACCTAGAGGCTAATGCCGTCCAGTCACTCTCCGTTAAGTGGAAGGGAAAGTCTACGAAGGAATTAACGGGATCCGTCCCATTCTTCCGTGACATCGTCACAGGTGTGCTTGCTTAACATCCACGCCACATTCAATTGTTGTTAGACCTTTTAAATAATATCTTGTGACTGAATTGCTCTTAATTAATTATAGGTGAGTTTGAGAAATTTATTAAGGTGACGATGAAACGACCATTAACGGGGAAAGAATATTCGATGAAAGTAGCAAAGAACTGTGTCATGATTTGGAAATCGTTAGGGATTTACACACAGAGTGAAGCCAAAGCTCTTAAAAGATTCTTGAAGATATTCAAATACCAAACTTTCCCTCCTGGTGCCTCCATCCTCTTCGCTCTTTCTCCTAAAGGCTCTCTCACGGTACTATACATTGTGCTATCACAATCTAGTAGTCAGAACGTGTAGCTAGCTATGATGAACACTTTTTTGTTTTGCAGATTGCGTTTTCTAAAGACGACACTATTCCTAAAGCTGGACAAGCTGTGGTCAAGAATAAGTTGTTGGCAGAGGCAGTTCTTGAATCAATCATTGGAAAGGAGAAGACGAAGCAACTTATGAGGAACTCACGAGGGAACTGATCAAAGCAGCAGACGAATTGTTGAGCGCAGAAGACGATGTAATAGTCTCACGTTATCTGAAGTGTATGATCGTTAACGAAGATGCTTGGGATGGTCTCTTCACCCAAGACGTAAACGTGTTCGAGACGAATCCATATGAATTGTTCGATTCTGAGAGCTCTACCTTCTTTATCGTTAAACCACGAACAGAGCAGTGTAGTAAATCTGATGGATGCGAATCAGGTTGCTGGAGGATCATGGGTCGTGATAAACTGATCAAGTCGAAGGATACAGGGAAGGTTCTAGGGTTCAAGAAGATTCTCAAGTTCTGCGCAAAGAGGAAACCAAGAGAGTACAAGCGAATTTGGGTAATGGAAGAGTTTAGGCTTACCAATAACTTGAACTACAAGCAAGATCCTCAAGTTATTTGCAAGATACGGTTTCTGTTTGAAGCCGAAATTAGTTCCTTGCTTGCCAAGCATTTCTCGTATCTGTCCACTACTGAACCCGTACCGGTTCCTGCAAGTTTATTGTTGCCAGCTTATGGATTCAAATCAAGAGATCCACGACAGGATGAGGCAGAGCATGTGTTGAGGATACCGGCTGTCTACAAAGGCAAAAATTGGCCTAGCTACGTTACAAACAACGTGTACCGCTTGCATCCATTGAAGTTTGTGGATCTTCGTGATCAGATGTTTCTAAATTTCGGAACCTGCATCTTTGCTAACCAGACTTGTGGTGATACTGAGCAATGCGATGGTGGTTACTGGAGGATCATGCACCCTGATGTGAGGATCAATTCAATGCCGTCCAGGGAGACCATTGGTTTCAAGAAGATTTTCAAGTTTTACGAAACCGAGAAACAAAGTGTTGGTTCAACTTACCTTGGACCCCTCTAGTCCCTTAATCAAGTTTATTGGCAGTGATGGGCCTAGAGACCTTCAAAATCCCCATTCAGGCTACAGTAGCTTCTAGTTGCGACCAACATGGATGGAGATTGGCATTATTTTCTTTCTCTTTTGGTTGATACTTGATTATTTTCTTTCTCATTTTCGTTACTCATTTGATTAAGTATCAATACAGTTTCTTGTAGTCTACAGGATTATGAATGTGCTGCAGCATGTACCAAGTTTTGTGTGATTAACAGTATTTTCACTCATCAGTTACATAGGAGTTGCTCTGTTTCTCTTGTCCCTGTCTACTAAACCGATTCAAATGAAAACCGGAACTGTTTATCTACTAAACCGAATAATACTCTTGAGTTACATTATATGAAAACACAAGAGAGTAACAAACCACTAATAGAACGTAGCTCAAAAACACAAGAGAGTAACAAACCACTAATCCTAGGTCTCAATAATGTTTGAAGAATGAAAAAAAAAAAAAACTCAAACAAAAACTAAGGCTCTTTATTTATTTTTTATTTCAACATAAATAATATAGTGGACCATGCACTTTGTTTCTTTTTCACACAAATATTATCTCTCTCGCCGTACAAAAGACAGAGAGAGTTTAGAAATGGAACAGTTGTTTGCTCTGTTTACCATTTTTTTGGCTTTACCTTTCTCCGGGAGATGCAGCGACGTTTTCAGCAGATCTCATTTCCCCAAGGGATTCGTATTTGGAGCTGGTACTTCTGCTTATCAGGTTTTGGAATCAATTTCTAGGCTTACTTTAATTCTTGAATCTTCCTACAAAAATGAACCAAATGTTTGGTTTCTGACTACAAGTGGGAAGGAGCTGCCGCGGAAGACGGAAGGAAACCTAGCGTGTGGGACACTTTTTGTCACTCTCGTAAGCTTTTCATTTTAACATTAGCTATTAGCCTATAACTATTGGTTGGTCGTTGCTTTGATTCTTATTTCTTACTCTGCAGGTAACACAGGTAACGGAGATATAGCATGTGATGGGTATCACAAGTACAAGGTGTTCTTTTTTATCTTCTCTGCTTTAGTATTATCTTGTAAACACATTATGAATTTTCCATCAAAGTTGAGTTCATTGTGACAGGAAGATGTGCATTTGATGGTTGACACTGGGTTAGATGCTTTCAGATTCTCCATCTCTTGGTCTAGGCTAATACCTAGTTATTATTATAGTAAAACATAAGCCAAGAGAACTGTAGATGGGAAAAATAGTAGTTAACTATTATTATTCAATCACATTTTTGGTTATGATGATCAAATAGGAAAAAATCCAAAATAACATTTACTGAAGACCTACATAACCATAATTCACAATTTAATAGCTAACTTAACACTACATAACAAAGGTAAATATTAATAAAGTATGATGATAGTCACCATAAACATAAACTCAAAGCCAAAGTTAGACAGTAACAATATTCTCTTACTCTCCAACAAACTCGAATTCATCAACTAAAATATTCAAATCAATATAGTTAAAACCATCACTTACAAAATACCATATTGAAATAAAACATCAAATTCTTACCAATTTCTTGAAATCCTTTAAACTAATTTCTTGCACATACCAAGGGTTTGATATTTGTGCCTATTGCACATACCTAAACAGAGTGATGTTTATGAAATCCTAGTTATGATAGAATGCCAACACAAATTTTTTTCCAATAGGCTATCACGCTCAAACTTCTAAATGAAATTATATCTAAGGTCGGCTAATCTTAATATTTTTCTAATGATGATTTTTCACTATAAAAAATATACCTTTGAGAAGAAGTATAAAAAATACCTCTGATATGTGATAAATAATATAATCAACAGCAAGAGTTCATAAATCAGAGATGAATTGGATGTGAAACTGTGATTATGATATTGAAAAAAAAGTCATGTCATTTATCATCAAATATATAATTAGTTAGCGACTAAAATGATTTGACTACTGTATGTTGAAACAATTTTGTACAAAAACAAACAAAAATTAATCATTTGAGATAAGGGTCTAAATGGTAACCAATGAATCTTGATGAATTTGGTTGATTGCTTAATTTTAACATTTCTAAATTGTGACCCATGAATCTATATGATTTTTTTTGTTGTTGTGATTTTTGACAAAATCTAGCAAAATAATTAAAACTCCCATTAAAAATATCGTCAAATAATGAATACTAATCAAATATATATAAAAAAATATCTAAAACAAAATTATCAAATGTCTAATTAAATCTTATACTAATAAATATATACTAACATTATCTAAGATTAAATTTAATATAAATAATATATTGGTTAGCTAAATTGAGTTATTTTTTTCATTTTGAATTGTTGAACTATTAAAAATATGTAAAACTTATATAAAAAAACTCTGTCAAAGCATTATTAAAAAAATAATTTCAAATATTAACATGATAACATAATATAAGATAATCTAGTGGATTCATATTGTTGTTAAGTAGTTTAATCAATAATATTACTTTAATAATCAAAAATCATCCAACATATTATCATTCGATTATCATTTCAAGAAAATTTAACATAATATACATTTAGATCCAAAAAATAGTTGTGTGCTTACTTAAACACTCAGTACTAGGAGATACCCCGTGCTTTAAGCACGGGTCAACATTTTAAAAAAAATTATAATATACAATAAAAGTTATTGTTATATATTTTTTTTAAAGTTATTTTGTTTGAGATAATATATATTTTTTTTAATTTTTCTGTAAATCTATTAGTCGAATTGAATACTAAGTATTTTGGAATATTATAGTATTTTATTTTTGACGTATATTACAGTTTTATATTGTTTGTTTGTTGTATTTGCATCATTATTTTGTGAAATATAAAGTAGTAATTTTAATATTATAATTGTGAGAAAATAAAAATTATTAATTTATCATCTATATAAATTTAGTTTACCAACCCGCCAATGTGGAAATTAAAACATATATTTTTCATAGATTGATTAATATATCTTCGTTTTTAAAAATTCAAATCACAACATATGCAGAAAAAATTCTGCACTTTATTAATCATAATTATTATATGAAAATTCTAAACAAATTGTATATAAAATAAAATAAAGATGATAGGAGAATCATAATTTGAAATCCTAACAAAATTTTCGAAATTTAGCTATTAAAAATAATTATATTGTATATTTGGATATAAAATCTTAGTTTTTAAAATTCTGACTGGTTTATATTTTTTTTAAAAAATTATTTTGTAATTTCGTCCATAATTTATTAGAGAGAGAAAATATTTTATTTTCTAGATTTTTTTCTATTTGATCTGTAAGTATTTTTTATTTTTTAATTAATTATATTTATTTAAATTAATTAATTAAGCTTAATTAAAATTTTCTAATGGCAATTGAATGTAATTTTTTACACATTTTAAGGTTAGTTTCATATTTGTACTTCCCAATTAATATAGTAGGATAATACTGTCATTCCATAAACATTGATAGATTTGATCATTTGATTTTCTAATTTAATTAGAATATTGAAAAAACATCATGTCATTGATCATCAAATATATAACTAGTTAGCAACTGAACTGTTTTGAATACATGCTTAAAACAGTATCCTACAACAACAAAAATAAAGATGATGAATCATTGAATTAAATTCACTAGCTTTTTTATTTTTTGTTAAAAGACATTTTATTTATAAATATATATATATTCTATGGGTTACCTCCAGAATAAGCACATACAATTATCTCTTTAGGGCCCAATCTAGTTACATCAAACCGAACTAGATAACAAAGATCAAAATCGACTCGAGTACAAACCAATCTAAACCAGTAGATAACCGATATAAACCAGAAACCTTAATTTGCAATCGGAGACTCGATCGGAGCCGCCATCCCACAAAGCAGCGGATACTCGCTGGACCAGGACCACCGGCGAGCCAGGAAGACGGGAGTCGAACAAAGAAGGTGACACAGGATCATCACCATTCCGCCACCGTAGAGTTTTGAAGAGAAGGAAGAACAAACCGATCTAACAATCTTGAAGCCATAGCTCAGTCGTGATAGAGATAGAGCAGTAGGGAATAGATCTAAAAAGCCATTGACAGTGGCTTAGCTTTGCCTTTCCTGCGGTAGACCTCCCTCGTCCAAACCACCATCCGTGACAAAACCTCCTGTGTCTCCAGCTGTTCAGATCTAACCATATTATCTTTCTCATTCCCCATTAAATTTACTAGTTGAATTGACATTAACTGGACTCAAACACACCAGTTACATATGTCCAAACCTCAATGCGTTATAAGCTAAACGCTTGACATGACATATACGTATAGCCGTAATAGACTGGTCCGAATAGAAACAACCTTATCGATATGTCATATGTGATACCATTCCCTTTTTGGTTGGGATACGCACGTATCGAATTTTAGTTTTTGATGTTGATACCAACTTTGTTTTTCCCGGTGATTGTTGTCAGTAGTAACAAGCCCCGTCAAAAAGTGAACAAAGAAGAATATATATCATCTTATTTTATGCATTTTGGAGTTTGGGACCATACATGAATTGATTGAGTCAATTCGTTTTTTTTTGTTTTTTTTCTACTCGATTCCAAAATGTAATGGTGTGAAATATACATAAACCTAACCTCGTGGATAAACCAGAATCTAAAAACTGTAATCAGAGTTTTTAAAGCAAAAGATGGAGTTTTAAAGAAAGGATGATTTTAAGAATTTTAATGACTTAAACTTATTAATCTTAAAACTGTAATGAAATAGTCTATTAATTGTTTTATCCACTACAACATTTGTATGGGTCTCTGTCACGAAGGCAAAGTTATCGAAGTCAACTATGAGAACAATTATAGAAGTGCTAGAAAACAAAAGGTAGATTCTAAAACTCTTTTCTTTCTTTTTCTTTTTTTCTACAAACTAATAAAATTATTTTTTGAGTAAAAGAAAAAAACTATCTTTCACATAAAAAAATATAGAGAAATACCCTAAAATACATTAGTCTATAAAATGTTTAAGAGGAAAATATGTGCAATATAAGTACGCAAAGATGATCATTGAAGACCGCGACTAAATTAGCTTTATCGGGAATTGTGAATTTATCCATATCCACTTTAAGACGATCATGATTCATGAGTAAGTCCTAATGCATTCAGTGATCGATCGGAAATTTTCTTTAATATGGCCATGAATGGACACTGCTTTTAAATTAAGTTTTTGGATTTAGTTTTTAGTTTTTAGAGTAAAAGAAAAAAACTATCTTTCACATAAAAAAATATAGAGAAATACCCTAAAATACATTAGTCATGCAGTGGTTTATAATTTCAAAGTACAAGTCCATCTATTTGAACACAAACCAAAAAACTTATATAATATATGACAATTACACAATTTCCAAATATGACAGGAGGAATCGTACTAATTTATATTATACTAATCACATCCATTGAGAAAACTACGTACAAATACAAAGCAATTTACTTTAATCCACAATTAAAGTAACACAATATTTCACGTTTCTATTATTATTTCGACGTCCAGCATTAAAAAAACCATATTAAAGGTTGCGAGAAAAAAAGTTTTTAGGGAATGATTATGGATGTATGAAGTTGTGAAGACGACACATCATGTCGTGGATTCGATCACGTGACACCGACGAGTAGTCGAGAATATGAAAAGCGTGACCGACACCTCCATGAACAATACCTTCAACTCTCTTCCCATGGCTTCTCATCACTCTACACATCTCCAAGTTTCTATCTTTTAGTATATCAAACTCCGCCCATGAACACCAGCGTCGTCGGTAACTTCGCTCCCGCCGAGCTCATGACTAGAGGGTTACACCAAGGATGGTCTCTACTCGCTCCACGTGGCAGAGCCAGGCGCCAATACGTGTCGGAAGCAGGAAGAGACAAAGCCGATGACTTGGAGTGATGTTGTTGTTTCTCCGAGGACGTTCTTGATTCGCCGCCGAAGAAAGGGTGGATTAGAACTATGCCCTTGAGGTTTAAACTATTCACGTATTTGCCACTGGCAGTGACTCTAACGGCGACTTGGTAAGCTATGTTGGCTCCGGCGCTATCTCCGGCCAAGAAAACGTTCGAGAGGTTACATTTACTCACCCAAGAAGAATATCCTCCGTGAGATATTTGTTGCTTGACTAGCCACGAGAGGACGTTAACGCCGTCGTCGTACGCCGCCGGGAGACGGTGTTCAGGAGCTAAACGGTAGTTCACCGAGACGACGACGCAACGTGTTTTGACGGCGAGGCTGGCCAAGAAGTCGTGGTAGCAACTCCAAGCGGTGGAGCCAACGCAGAAGCCACCGCCGTGGAAGTAAACGAGGAGAGGGAGAGTAACGGACGGCGAAGCTGCAGCGTCGGGGACGTAGACACGTACTGACGTGTCGTTAGATAGTTTGATGTCAAAGGCTGTGGCTTTAGCAGATGGGTGAAGGGTGGGTGAGACGGTGGGGACTATGGGAGGTCTTTCGACGCAGCCGTCGTTGAAAACTTTGATGAGTCCTTCGATCTCTTCCACGACGGGTCCATGACGGTGGTGGTGGGATCCGCCACGACGGTTGTCTGAGGATTGGTGGTTGTGAGAGAAAGAAATGGTTGCCATAGGGGTTTCTTTTGGACTATGAAGTGTAGTATTGTTGGTTTGAGTGAGATGTGAGATTCATTCAAGTTCTTTATATAGAGAAATTTATCAACGATACTTTCATTTTTCTTAAATATATATTTTTTTAAAAAACAGCTCTATAATATAATTTATGGAATTTCGATTGGAAATTCGGATTTTTATTGTCATTTTTATAGCATCTATGACTATCGTATAGATGGGAATATAGATCCTTGATCTATATCAAGTGGGTGAATCTTCACCACTCCAAACATGTCATAATATTACATCACGACTCTAGTTCTTTATTTATTTTACTTTTAAAATATAAATTTATTATTATATATATGAATACTGACTAAAAGTATAATAACGTTGTTCGTATTAGAATCGTATGCAATATACACCGAATTAGGATTTGATTTAGTTATTAATAATCCCAATCTCAAAAGACCAAGACTAATAACAAAAAGCGATACAAAAACAGGATAAAATACCATAATCATATTGTTAAGGTGTTTACATCACAAAAGGAATTATATCACGTGAAGTTTTTTCATATTGCAAGGAATATTACCGTCAAAAAATAAAATGCTTACATGAAAACATAGAAGAGGAGTTATCCCAAAAGAATAATAATATTATTGCCAGTCGTGGTATTATGAATAGTTAAATGATTGTAAGTTGAGTTTTCAGTTGATTTGATCACAAACAATTCGTGTTGTTCCATCACTTCTTATAATGTATCATTGCAAAGTGGAACTCAAGACTATTGTTTGTCCTTTTCGAACAAGACTGTTTTTGGATTTTTATCCATATATATTATTTATCTACATGATCTACCCAATAGCCAAAAGACAAATGGATCTAATCATTTCTTAAACTGTAAATTTATTTCTCTCTTCTTTACATTTTCCATTTTAAGTGTTTATTTATAGGTAGGTAGATATCAAAGACTGTATCAAGTTTACTAGAGGGCGAATAATAATCGCTTTTCAACTTCTTGAGATGCATAGTAGTTTGGTTATACCCACAAAAAGCTTTCAGAAGCCTCGGAAGAACAATCTTTGGCTCCTCCCTCATATATATATATATATATATATGTTAATAAATAAAAATGAAAATTTCAGTTATATGCATGCATAATAAGTTAATAACAATGTGGAAAAATTTTGGTTTTTGTATTTTATATAGGTGAATAACCAAACAGAAGTAGAGAAGTCAAAAGAACATAAAGTCGGCAAAGATTCTAATGGGCAAGTACAATTCACAAATCTTCTAAAATTCTTATGATATATTCCCCTTCGAACATTCTTTTACATTTCTGTAATTGTTTTATCTTTTCATTATAAATAAATGGTTATCCCATATACATTAATAGAGAAGCACCCTCCTAAAAAACTGATGTGTCGTCGCTAGAGAGCTCGAGACACATTTTAGCTATTTAGCCTCATTTAAATTTATTATTTACAATTATATGCCATTGTATTTTTGAAAAAAAAAACAAATGTGTTATTCTTAAAAACTTTATCACATAACTTTATTAATTTTAATTAAGTTTAAGCTTTAAATATATTTTATATATTAGAAAAAATGATTTATTGAAATGCATTTGTAACCCACGTGGATCTCATAAATTCAAACGGGATGGATGCAAAGATATTTTGTGGTTCAAAGTATTTAAACCTGTTGTGGGATGGCTTAGCGGACAGATTTGACCGGGTTAACAATTTTATTTAAATTATCCGGTTCATGTAGTTTTAGTTTTTTTGCGATTTTTATCTGTTTTGATAGTTCAAGATTTTGATAAAAATCAAACAATCACTAATTCGCTTCACATTCTATCCATCTCCGCCATCATGTCAATCTAAAATTTATGGTGAAGCGATTACTATTTTAAACTTTCATAAACTTGATAAATTCAAACTAATATAAGTTTAAATGTTATACTAAATAAATATATTTACAAATGTAATAACTCAAACAAAAATTTCATTCCGTGCAACAGCATGGGTTATTACCTAGTGTTCATTGTAAACATTAAGCTAACCCTTTTTCAAAAATATTAAGCTTACAATTTACAAATTTTGATTACTCAATAAATAATGTTTAGCTTTGTTGAATCTTTGATCATGTTTCCCTTATTATATAGGCACAAATTTTAAACCGTGTGAAAAATCTTTGGAGAAGTGATTTTGACTATAGTTTATCTTTGTAATATTCGAGCTTTTCTAATATTCTCTTTGAAAGGCACCAAATGGATTTTTCATTCGATAAGAATATTTACTTCTCTTATTCTTCCCCCCTGTAACCGTGGCGGAGAAAGGTTTTGCCCAAATAAACATACAAAAGGCGTGTAGATTAATAAAGGTGTGTAGTTTCGTGGAAATTAACCATATTCGGAAAAAAGTAAACAATTGTATAAGAAATCTTAAAGTAAACTGCAGTTGGCCACCACCTTTGGTTATAGCCATTGGTGGGAGTGGGACGTTAGGAACAATGTATTGGTTGTTACGTATTAATCTAAATCTGGTATGTTTGACGGAAAAATTAATAAATCTCAAAGTAAACAATTTTGTGTGTTTCTTTAGCCACTGTACAAGGCTCATACGAAAGATGCAAGTATATAGACAAAAAAAATCTTGAATTCGTATTGTTTTAGGAAATGATTATAGTGACTTAGTGAGTTATATACTCATTTTTTGTAACGAAAGGTAGGTACAAATCAATCACCCCAACTGTGTAAAACAGCAAAAAGTAACCATAACAAGACATTTGATTCTCTATAGGAAAATAATTTGTAACCACTTTACGACCCCGAAAAAAAAATTATTGTTGGATGTGATCGAGAAGATAGTTTGCAGCCAACTGTTCGTACCACCCTTCTCTCGAATCCATTTGCTTTTAAACCCGTTTATTTGCTTCATTCTCTACAGCTGTGATTTGGAGTTGCAAAAAGTCCTCGTCAGGCCTGTGGCTGCTGTGCCAACTCGTTGCCACTGTGTATATCATACCAAAAAGCAAGTTGAACAAAGGCTATACTTTCTCCTAGCTAGTCTCTGCACCATAATATACAACCATATATTTAATTACCGTTCAAAGGGCTCCTAGGTTTGTACACGTATATATGATATATGAAGCCGGCTTTGTTTTCAAGTTAGGTAAATTGTAAGCAACTCAATACCTGTTCAGTGTGGCGCAAGAAATCATGTGATCCAGTTTTTCGCAGACCCTACCAAAAGATTTTTATTAGTCACACACACATACGCACTCATCCTGTCATCCAAGTGTATCTTTACCTCTGGCTCTAGACGGGCTGCTGCATTTAAGAACCATCGACCTTGTCCCTATCGAAACCGTTCAAGAATCGTCAACTAAGATTGTATACTGTATCGTTCTAGTAAATCACACACAGTGACTAAACTTACAGATCAAGGAACAAATAAATAAACAGAGAAAACCCTAATTAACGCCATATAAAAAAAGAATCAGTGACCAAAAGAACAAGAGAACTGCTAAGTTTATTAATTACGCTCGCTCAATGTATTTCTTACAATACTTGAGAATCCAATACAAATTTTTGACATGTGTCTATATCGTAACTGACTTCTATTTATCTTTCCAAGATACAGTCTTCTTCTTTACACGTATCCTCCTCCACCAGACACGTGCGAAACACACCCATCCTCCTCCTCTTCTTAACCGGAACAACAACAACGTGATTCAAAACCGGTTCAATTCCCAGCTTCAACTCCAGCTCTACCGGATACTTAACCGTCTCTTTCCCATTGCTTTTGTGGCTCAACGACGACGACTCGTGATCTGTAATAGATTTCTCCTCCCGTTTAGGTTTAGCCCGTCGGGTCTTGTATCGTTTTCGATGACCACAGTAAACCAACCGAACCGTAGATCGGATTCACGATTCTCCCACAAGCTTCGTGCAACAATGATCGGAATATGGCTGCAACAAAGTTATAAAATACTCAAAAACGCTGTCGTTGCGTCATTTCACTAAATCTTGGAGTAGACGATGGAGAATCATATAATACAACTAATTACCAGGACGGAGATGATTCGGAACGGCGTTGATGAGGTTGACGAGACCGGTACGGCCATAGAACTTAGCGAGAAACACGGTTGCGTTGGCCTGAGATTCAGGTGATTCAATCCAAGCCAAAGATGATCTTATACTGCAATTCTCACTACACCCTTTTCTCAAAACTCTACATCCATTACAACTCAACCTCATATCTTGATTTCTTTCAGGATCTTAGGATAAATGTGTTTAGTTTTATATATTTAAACCTAAAGAAAAATTATAATTTGAGATTTTGCATGCGTGGGAGGTGGGAGGTGGGAGAAAGCCCTAGAAATTTTTAGACAAAAGAGATTTTTTAGACAAAGAGAGCAACAAGACAGAGAGAAGAATTAGAAAGGTTACCAAAAAAAGAGGAGGAAGAAGAAGACATGTTACTCAAGGCACATAGTAACCACGACCGAGCGTATGCGTATTAGGTTTGGTCGACTCGCCGCATTATATGCATGTGGTGTTTGAAACCACCCGGTACCTAGTTTTGCTATTCAATTTTTACGCCATTGGTCATTTTTTAACTAGTAACAACTGTACATTAAATAAAGTTTCCATAAAGAAAAACCACTTTTCTACATTTCCAAGTCCAAAACAATACATTCGCAGCTTCTTGTTTTCAATTTTTCTTGTGACTGTGGGCGACTCTGTTCGCCGCCGGTTTTTTCAAAATAAATTTGAGAAATTTTTATCCAACTCAATCAAATCATTTCAACAAATTGTAAAACAAAACGTAACAAAAATACAATGTCTCAAGTCTTTTCCTTATATTAATTCATATATATACTTTGTGACTTTTGTGATCCTATTACAAACTCCTAACTACCAATACAAGGCAGCTTAGGTTAGCCAAAACGTTTTTTTTTTCTTTCTCAAGTAACAAAATCTTGACCTAAAAGAAATCCCAAAATTTGAATGAAAAACAAATTACTTCGCATTCCTTAACGCGTCACTACAGATCCTCTCGATATCACGTTGCAACCTCTCAATCTCAGCTTCAATACGAGCCTTCGCTTCACCATCTTTAGCCTTGCATAACGACTTCTTCAATAATTCGATTCTTGTCTGGCAGCTTTTTATCTACGCAATAAATATAAATATCAATTGTTGGACTAAAACGGACGGCAAAAACCACAACAACTAACAAAAAGTGAGAGTTGTTTATAAAGGTTTAATTTTAGTTACCTTACGGTAAGGCCACCGCTTCAAGCCTCCTTCCCGACATATCTTTTTAATAACCGTCGGACACACGTCTAAGTCATCCGCCGCTGTCTCGATCGGGAGATGAAAATGCATCCTGAAATCTCTTACTGTCATTTTTTTGGTCCTTGCTCTCTGTTCTTCCCCTCGGCACATAAAAGATAAACCACAAAACCGAAGATTGTTTCGTAATTTTCTCTCTTTAACAATACCAGCTATCAAAATAATTGTAGTCAAACAAAATAAAAATAATATCCCTGATAAATTCTATTATTCTATATAATCTTTGTCTTAGGAAAACTAAAAGTTACTTTTCTGTAATAAGATCGATCCTTTAAATGATTCCACTAATCACATTGCCAAAAGGCTTTCTTTTACAGCAATGAACAAGTTTTCAAACCATAAGTAACTATCTTAGTAATAGATTTACTTTTAGTGCAAGAAACATGTCTCCACTCAGAAGGAGATCCTAACCTATCATATATATGATGTTATAAGTGGTTATAAATTGAGAAATTAGAGACGATACCTGTGCAGCGAGAGGGGTTTTTTCTTTCATAGGTTTCCGGTTTTTCCTTTCTTTCCGCACATTGGTGGTGGCTTGCTCTCTCGGTCCAATACGTAGCGGCACTGCAGGTCGAACGTCGAGAGCTTCATCAGGTGAAACCAAAGGCAATGGAACTTCAGGGCATGTTGGTAATGTCAACAAAGGCTCCGGCCACTGGTTAAAGATGGAGTTGACACTCATAGCTTGATAAAAAGCCGCATTAGTGTCTTGCATAAGTGATAACCCGCTTGCTTCTCTCTGGGAGCAATAATCTTCTATAAATTTCTTCACTTCCTCCATCGTTAAATCATTTAAATGATATCGTAAAGGTTGAGGTTGAGGTTGAGGTAGAGGTTCCATAGGATCAGAAGGAAGCAGTTGAGTCAGGAGAAGCGCATGGCATAAGAAACCAATCCCTCCAAAGATGATGAGGGTGTTCGATATTTCCCGTTCTATATGAATCATAGAAAAAAACAACCAATCAATATTGCAACCCCAAAACATATTTCAATAAATCCAAAAAATAGTAATAATGATAGATATTTTATACCCTTGACATGGACTATTTCTCGAAGCATTGTGCAACAAGGGCATACGTAGTTTGGATCAGATACTACGAACATTCGATCAGAAGATATCGGGGGAGGCATTGTTGATGGACCGCCAGTTTCAAAGTTTGGACCATTAACATCACCGAAAACTCGAGTACTCACTTCAAGTCTTGTAGTTTCACCAACATTGTCATTACGAATCTCTTGTGGGACGACATCATTGTTGATGTTTCCATTAGGATCATCATTTGAGGGGTCGAACATGTCCCAAGATATGGAATAATCGTCGTCGACGAAAGACGACATTCCATCAAACTCATCGTTGATATTGTAATCTGTGATAGAAAGATCAAGCTCGTGCATCAACTGAGTTTGGTCAACGTCCGTGGGTAATGGAAGAGTAGACATAGAAGGAGGAGGCATGTTTTCCGTGAAGGATATGTCCATCAGAGTAGGGTTGAAATCGGCCATTACATTTTGAATGTCTTCCTCCGTAAACCCCCTGAACTCATCCAACGGATCATTAATGAACGGGTCTTCTTTATCCGCGTTGTCTTTTGGAAGAGCGGATGGTTTTGGATCATCATCACCCGCCATTATTGTTTTTTCACTCTTCTTCTAATTGCTTTCTCTCTTTTCTTATTTTTTTTAGGATGAAAAAAAAAAAAAAGAGGAGAAATACTCTCTCAAGCACAGTGCGATGCTTGAGAGTTGAAGAACAAAGAGTGAGGGAAGAGAGTTGTGTCACGATCAGAGAATGGTTTTGTAATAGGAGGCAAGAGAGAGAGAGAGAGAGAGAGAGAGAGAGAGAGAGAGAGAGAGAGAGGAAAGAGAAATTATGGCGGTTAATGGTCGTTGTTGTAAGTTATCCTGATTCAACAGTTGCGTTTGTTCGGTTAATTGTCTTGCCGGACGTATAACATAACTGTCTGAATTTTTTTATTTGGTAGAGAAATAAAAATAAAGTACAGTAAGAATTACTCCGGGTTGGTTCCAATTGGAAGGAGATCTATTTAATTTTATACACACTGTATATAGTATTAAATAGTGATAGTGTAAATGTTCAATTGATATTCCAATTTGTTCTCGTTTTGTTTAATATCTCGAATATACAGCTGTGATCACGAATTTGATAAACCAACATACATTGCTGTATACGGTTTTACATCGATCCACTAAACGATTACTAAAAAAAAAAATAGAGGGTCACAAACTGATTTATGTAAGCAACATTGTTACAAACTTAATCAACATTGCTCTCGGTAAGCAACATTGTTACAAACTAGAGGGAATTCATATATATAGGATACGTGCAAAATTTTGGATTAGAAGCCGTACAATCTTAGGAGAATTCTTATGGCGTAGAGTTGAGTGAAAGTGTTATCTATTGCAGTAGTTTAAGTGTTTAACTATTCTTTGTGGTGCTTTGGTGCATATGGAAATCGAAGAATGAGCTTATCTCCCAAAAGAGACAATATGATCCACATAAGACATTGTCAAAACAGAATTGGATAAATCATGGATAGCTGCCACAACAATGACTTTGTAGGAAGATGACCATAGGTCGCAAGTTCAAAAGGTAAGATGACCGGCGAGAACTGAGAATCGAAATAGCTCTGTTATTTGGAAGAGACCTACTAATTTGCGTTGGATCAAATGCAACTTTTTCACATCAGACACGAAAAGTATATGGTGGATGGAGAAACAAAACAAGGGATTCTGGAATCAACAAAACCATGAACAAGACATTAAAAGTTTAGTCCTTCCACACATGGCAATAGCATTGTGAAGGTGATACATATAGGACGCAAAACTTAATAGTCTGATAACGCCACAAAAATTTGCAGATATGACCAAACATTACATGTTCCACGACATAGCAGATTTTACAGAAACTGATTACTTTAAACTCAACAACATATCTTCACCATCACTTTGAATGTTCCAATATTTGACTTTACTTACAATATTGGATGAGTTCCAATATTTGACTTTACTTACAACACTTTGATATACGGATGTATCAAAACACCAGAAACAGAATACATACATACATAAAGGGTCAAGAGAACTTCAGATCACCAGGACAAAAAGAAGAAACATAACTATACACAATGGTGACTTTCTTCTCTGAACGAAGATAAAAATCCAAATTGATTATCTATATTACAACGAGAAGATAGAAACAAAGAGTTCTTCTTTTTTTCCCGAGAAAATTTTACAGATTCTTCTTCTAATCTTCTTTAAATACTAAAGATCCGCCCGACCCAGAAAAAACACCAAACGAATACATTGATTCGACTCTTCTTTAAATACTGCATATTTTTATATACAAACACTAACCTGAATAATTAAAAAAAAAAACGGTGACCGGCGACGGTAACTGATCTTCATCTTCCCCCCCACTTCTTCCTCCTCTCTCTCTCTCTCTCTCTCTTAGGAAAAGATGAAAAACAAAAAACATATTCATTTACTTCAAAAATGGTAGCACTAGTAGACTAGTAATGGTAGCAGCAAGTAGCAAATCAAATCCTCCTCTGTTAGGCATTGGTGAACGGTTTCCAAATCTCTCTATGTACACTTGTTTTTTGTTTTCTGTCTACTAAGCCATGGCAGGGATGCTTGAGTTTTGGCGATCACGGTTCAAGCAATCGAATCCTTCTACTCTAACTGCAGGAGAGTTGAGTCCAAACTTCATCCTAACACAACCACGGGACGAGGACGAGGATGATGATGATGAAGATGGAGACGGGAAAGCAGTTGCTGAATTGGGCTGAAGGAAAGGAGAGTTTGGTGAGATTGGATTGAGTTTCTCATCTCGAAAACGAGCATCTTGGACTAATGGGTTCACTGCTCTGCTCGGTGGTGAACCGGGAAAATATGGTGGTGATGATGATAGTAACTGCCCTATTGTTCCATTATCCTCCTGAAGATATAACAACAAAGAATTACAAATCAGAATCTTCTAACTTAGGAAAGCTTAAAGCTTTGAATTGAGTCATGAAACAGAGAAGCATACCTTTCTACGAATGATGTCCAAAAGCTCAGCACCAGCTTTAGAATCACACAAATCAGCTGCAGCTTGACTACAAAAATCGAAAAAGAAACAGACTTTATCATCAGCACTTGTGGTTTGTTTAGAAATGACTGCAGAAACAAAACAAAAAAAAAGGAGGATGCTTTGAGTAATTAATTACCTCATATGTAATCTAAGAGGACGAATGACGTTGTTGGCGAGTAAACCAACACGTCGAGGCTTAGGACAAACAAGAAGATCCTTACGATCAAATCCCATCATCTCCTCACGAGACATGAAGGCGTTCTGCTGAAGGTTGCAATGATTCATCTTTTTCCTTTCCCCCTTTGATCCACACCGAAGAACACCTGAATCAAATCGGAACCAAATCAGATCAGATCCATCACAGCAATAGATTGAAAGATAGGGGAGGAACCCATAATTGAATTAACTTCTGAATCCAATTTGAAAAACTAGGGTTTACTTTGTAAGATCTGACCCTAGAAACAACGGATCTGAATCAGAGCTTTTTCAACCTTAAACGAATCGCTTAAAGGTTGAAGAAGAGAAGAAGAAAAAAACAGATCATTTAAAATTCAGAGAGATTTGGCTAAAAAAAAGGATTTTTTGAAAAGAAAAAAAAAATAAAAACAGAAACCAATTTCGGATTAAAGCCAACGATGGCGTTTGACTGAAAAGGCTAAGGGCGAAACGAAACCCTCAGATCCGAGATAATTCAAAAATTCATAAGATGAACCCAGAAGAAGTTTTGGCTCAAATAAGAAACAAAACTAAAAGGGCTACAAACAAAACAAAAAAAAACGAAAACGACGGATCTCTAACATCTATGAAAACTTATTGTAAAAATGAAGAAAAGAGAAAGAAAGAAGAAGAAGGTGATCTGTAAAATCAGCCATGAAAGGAACTTAAGAAGAAGGAAGGAAGGAAGAGAGAGATGTACCTGAGTAGTAAAAATCTCCGGGAGAGGAGAGAGAGAGAGAACGATGACAGAGGAGAAGATAGGAGTAAAGAGAGGGAGAGAGAGAGGCGAAAAATCGTCGGAGGAAATAAGGATTTTATAAAAGGATTGAGAGAGAGACCAAAAAAGTGTGGGTGAGGTTGAAGACAACGTGAAACGGTAACGTTTTGCTGATATTAGAAATTTTTCTTTTTTATTTTATTTTTGATATATAAAAAAAAACAAGAAAACTGCTATAAATCGCCGTCGTAATAGTGATATTTGTGGACAGCTTAAATATTCCTATTTCCATGCGTTTTTTTTTTCTTACTATTTTTTATTTATTAATAGATTAGTCAACATTACTAATGATTTTTTAATAGATACTTCCTCTCTCTCACAAAGATTGATATTTTGGAATATATTTTTATCCCACAAAAATTGATGTTTTGCAAACTTCAAAAAATAATTATTTAAAATATTAAAATTTTTGAATTGTTATTGGTTTATATTTTCTCTCTCCCAAAAAGTAATTATAAATTAATTAACAAATAAAAACTAAGGCCTTGAATGGTAACTAGTTTTTAAGTTGATTTTGGTTTTTGATTTTTTGAAAATCTATTTCTTTACCATTCAAGATTTTCAAAAATTGGATTCCCTAAAGATTAGGAAAACTAGTTTTTAAGTGGTTTTTCTAAATTTCAAAGAAAAACTAAAAACCATAAATTTGAGATTTTGTGGAAAACCTTTTTTTCCAGCGTAAATTTTTATTTTTGACTTTTTAATTTATTAATTTTTAAATATACAGCAAAAACCAAAAACCAAAAATTGAAAAACAAAAATCCAAAAACCAAAATTTAAAAACTAAAAACCAATGAAAAACTTATTGCCATTCATAGCCTAAAAATTTTCTTAATAATATGTGTGAAAGTCTCAAAACATCAATCTTCATGAGACAGAGGGAGTATCATTCTTTTTTTTTTTTCACTATACCATTATTTTTACTGATATCTTAACATAATTAATGATTTTGTTTGGTGATTAGAACAATAGATTAATATTAAAATTTCCAAAGATAAATAAGATTTTTAAGAGTATTTTTGTAAATATGATTTCTTCCAAAAAAAATACTATTATCATAACTTTTTGTATCCATAGGAATTACTTATTCAATCCTTCAAAATAAATAAATGTTACTATATATGACTTCAAAAAGAATAGACTTTGATATTTTATTTAAATTGAATAAAATGTTAATCTAAATTTATTTTCACACTGTATATAAATTTGCAAGAAATTAGGAACGGAAACTTTATTTTTCTATAATATAGTAGATCGGAGCCATGGAAACCTCTTATTGTAAATTAGAAAACAAATATTTTCTATTACCATTCTCGTATATTACACATTTTTATAGTTTAAAACTTTAGGGCATGTTTATCGGGGGTTCATAGAGAAGTTGTTAGTATTTTGAAGGAAAAAAATAATTCAGAAGAAAATAAAAAATCTAAGGGAGCCTCTTATATAGTATACCCAAATCTAATCTAAGAGTACGTGTCAGATTTCTATTGGTCAAACAGAATATTACAATTAATCTTTTTTCCATTTATGATTTGTGTTTCTATTTTTAATATGCTTTTATGTTTTGTAGGTTTAAAATTAATTAAATGCAATATTTTCAAATGAGTATTAAAATTAATCATTCTCTCCATTTATAAATTGCACTTCTATTGTAATATGTATTAATGTTTTTATTATGTTTTGTATGTTTGAAAATTAATTAAAATACAATATTTTCTAATTTTATAAAATTTTAAATGTTTACATATTTATACCACTTCTATTCTATTTAAAACTTTTAAATTTTAAAAAACAGTTTTTTCAAAAATAAGAGACCCAAAATAAGAATCTACCAATAAAAGAGAAAATTTTATCTAAGAGATTATGCATTCTTATATTCCAAACAGTACATAATTAATTCATAATAAATTTAAGAACTCTCCTACTTAAAGACTACCGATAAACTTGGTCTGAACATTATCGGGGGGTTTTAGAGAGTTTTAAGGGGGGGTTTTAGTGAAAAGAAGGAAAAAAATAAATAAGAAAGAGGAAAAAGAATAAGAGATCCTCTTATATAGTAGACTCAATTTGCATATAAGAGACTCTACGTGTCATCAAATGGTTGGGCAAGGAGATAAAAACTTTTGATGGTCGATTAATTGTTTTTCTTCCTCTTCCTCTCCTTCTCTCTGTCTCTCGAATCAGAGGAGATTCGGATCTGAGGAGATGTGAATCGGAGGACATTGAATCAGCGGAGGTGAACTTAGACGAGATTGATTTTGCAACTCTGTGTAATCTCCTTTTGTCAACGAAATTATTATGGTTGGAGTCAAGAAGCTAAAGATATGGTTGCTGCTTTCTCAGGTAATTCTTGAACCAAGCTTCCCGGCTGCTTAGTAACATATAAGCATGTTAAGTTATTTTTTTTTGTTACTTGTGTTCGATCCTCTCTAGTCTCTAGGTTTATCTGCAATTTCCTTTGCTTTCAAAATATTAACGACCTCATCCCACGTTAATCCTCTGAGTTCCTTCTTTTATTGAAACTAATCACAAAAAGTTTATCTCAAAGAGTTTGTGGCAATGTCTTGGCTTAGTGTTTTTGTAGCATGGATCTAGCTAGTATTTGTGTGATTTCAGGTGATGATTCTCTCCCCAAGCCCAACAGAGGAGGATATAGGACTGAACAACCAACTTCAGAATGAACCAGTAAAGAGTCTTTCTCTGAATCTTTTCCATCCATGGTGTTGTTTGAGATTTGCATATATGGTTTTGATTAGATGTTTATCAATGGTTTCTGAGTGATATGAGTTTAGCTCATTATCTCTTATACTTGTTCCTTTTCCTCTTTTACCCCATGAATTGGTTATAATATCTGATCGGTAATTACTGTGACTCTGCAGTTTTGATCCTTTTGATACTTGTACAAGAAACTACTCATCAAAGTAATGGTTGATTTCTTGTAAAGTTCATTTTTCTTACAAAGATTTGGTGAACAACATTGACATGCAGGAACCGTTGAGGCGTGAAAGCTAAGACAGACAACAGTTCAGTTGGTGTGGTAACAAGAGATGGATAGGCTCGTGCATAAAAGTTAAGGATAGGGTCGTTTTACTAATTCGCATCTCTAATTTCAGACAGTAGTTAGCACTTTTCTCTAGTATGTTGAGAAAATTATAACCTGAGTTACCCACTTCTTGGCCCTCTTCTTGTGTCCAAGAGTAATGGTGGGAAAGTGGTAATTACGATATAGCAATACCGATATAACTATATCAGCAGGTATTGCTATATAGGTGGTGGTCTTGTGAAAATGTAGCAGTGGTGACCGGTTGGAATTGTACTTGAGATTGCAAGGCAGCTTGCAGGTCATGGATTGACTGTTGTTCTTACAGCCAGAAACGTGGATGCTGGCCATAATTCAGGTTTCAACATATGACAATATATGAAAATTGAATAAGTTATACACTGATTTGGCAAAATTTTGGCACAATTCTATCAAAATTACAATTAATCTTTTCTCCATTTATGATTTGTATTTCTATTTTTATTATTCTTTTATGTTTTGTAGGTTTAAAAATTAATTAAATGCAATATTTTCAAATCAGTATTAAAATTATCATTTTCTCTATTTATGAATTGCACTTCTATTGTAATATGTATTAATGTTTTTATTATGTTTTGTATGTTTGAAAATTAATTAAAATGCAATATTTTCTAATTTTATAAAATCTTAAATGTTTACACATTTATACCACTTCTATTCTATTTAAAATTTTTAAATTTAAAAAAAACAATTTTTTCAAAAATAAGAGACCCAAAATAAGAACCTACCAATGAAAAAGAAAATTTTATCTAAGAGATCATAAGTTCTTATATTCCAAACAGTACACAATTAATTCATAAAAAAATTAAGAACTCCCCTTATATGAACCCCCCAATAAACTTGCTCTAATATCATCATCATCGTGTGAATGTGAACAATATTGTCGGAAAGAGTAATGTAGTTTGTGTTGAGATTGGATCCTCAAAAACGATTCTGTGACGATATGCTAACGCGTCTGTGTCGTTGGATAGACGACAATCCATTAATGCGATGCCAAGTGTATATGATGAGTCAGGGTCACGTGCAATTTATTTTAGGTGAGGAGGAGTTAGCATGATTTTGTTTTTCAAAGGAGTTTATTTAGGGAGGAAACCTCCTGATTTTTTATTTTATGCAATAATAGATCTCAACAAACTATAGGATTTTTTTTTTCACATTTTCTTATAGTCTTTCATGAATTATTTATTTTAAAAAAAAATACAAGGGAACATCATGTTGTATTGAGAAAATCATCGGCAGAATTTAAGTTTTATTTTTATGGATTCTATATCAAAAAAAAAAAAAAAACCTTCTTGCTATTTGGTTCTCGGACTTTTCGCTTTTTTTTTTTTTTTTTTTGAAATGAATGTTTTCAAAGGTGAATTATAAACCACATCAATTCAATGGTTGATCTATCTGGAGTTTTATATTTTCATTGGTACCTTATATCAGAAACTTTGAATGGTTCTAAGTGTAAACTGTAAAGCACATCAAATATGGTTGGTATAATTAAAGATCACAGTCTTGGTTTTAAATAGCGCGCCTGTGGCGCGCAATTGCGCATGGCGCAGTAAGTTTTGAAGAAAAGGGCAACCAAACTTGGATGCGTGGCGAGATCTATGATGCGCGCGCCATATGTGAGCCTCGTCGATGCGCGAGGCAATCATGGCGATCGCATCATTGGTTGATGCAAAAACTCTTCAAAACCTGCAACAAAAAACTTTGTGATTTTAGGGTTGTTAGGAAGAGAACAACTAGATGCAATAGGATAAACCATTTTGACAAACCGAGCTGGTTAAAACATGATTCAATTAAAGAGATTTGGTAGTTTCCCAATTTGAAGATGTTTAATTCCGAGTTCTCTTTAATAAATCACCATATATGAACAAAGCTTGAAGGATAAAACTATATGTAGAAAATCTGTTAATGGAGCGCCACAAATCCAAAAGGCGCGCGCCTTAGTGCGCCATGGCGCATGGCTCATTGATGGACCCTTTGTGCCATGGTGCGCTTTGCGCCATTTAAAACCAAGATCACAGTTGAGAGTGTGTGTGTGTGGGAGTTGAACGGTTCATGAAGAAGGTAGCTTTTAAAAACTACCTCCCAGCTAATTTATAATGGCAAAACAGTGTGAAAGTTTAACCACCATAATACTAGCAAATCAATCTGTATCATTTTATATTCCGAGTTAAGACCCTCTAGTAGACGAGTGTAGTCACTAGTGAGGCTACTTTGACCCACTTGATGACCTTAACTCTAGTCTCTAGGCATAGGTTTAATCTAAACAACTCTAGACATTTGCACAGACAAAAAAAAAAGATTCTAAGTACATATAAATGATAAATCACAACATAAATTATGTGTGTGTGTTCTTGTGCAAATAGTGTCAATTTATTTGATTCCTCTAAACACCCAACATTTAAAAATTTGATGAGGTAGTAAAATAGAGAAGTTGAAGTATTGTTTTCAACTGCCAGCTTCAAAAAATGCAACTTCTCTATAAAATCAAATTTCATGAATTACAGTTGAGGTACCAAAGCCAAAATCTCTTATTTAAGTATACAAGTTAGTAGTTTTGTTTACGACACAGTTGGCACAGATGTAGTTTAGTTAAAGAAACTTATAACTGATATTCAAACGTATTAATAAAATTTCAACTACTGATTAAGTTTGATTTTTATAATCTAACCCCACCACACATGACAGTATACTATGTCATTGTCTTTATTCTGGAAAAAAGAAGTATAATCAATCAAATATATATAAATTTCAAAACAATACGATTGGCTTTTCTTTATTCTTCCTTTGTTCAATGCGTAAATGGCTCGCATGTCTCTCCCACTGTCCCTTCTTTTCCTAAAACAAACAAAACATCTCTCTTTCTCTCTCTCCCCCCATTTAAATAGCTTCTTAATTATTTTCCCAACATTTTCTCCACAATCTCCATAATTCCGTGACTTCTTTGCCTAAACTGTTTTATTTATGGTTTATTGTCTACGTCTTTATAAGTAGACATGAATACGGAAAACGTTGGATAATAAAATATGTGGAAGAGCCATAGAATCCTAACGTTATGTTCTTTACAAACAAGAAAGTTGGTCAAGAACAAGAAAAGAGGAAAACAAAATAAAAAGACCTGGCAAAGTTGCATCGATTTTTAAAAAGAAGTTCACAAACGTACGTATTCCACTACCTCTAATCTATTTCGGTGAAAAATAATGAAAAATAAAGAGAGATCTAGATTACAAGATTTTTTCGTAAAAAGGGAATATTAAGTTATAAGAAAAGTGACTGTATGTAAAATTAGGTTCAAGATCCCTTTCAACGAGAAAGACTAAATGAGGGTTGAGTTTTGTGTATATTAACAAGGATATTATGTCAGGCCAAGAGTCAAATTTTATTGAGTTCATAGTTTATGGTTTCTCATGTTTTCTTCTATTTGAGTGTACATTATTATAAACTAATAAAATTTCACTATATTTAGATAGCCAAAAAAAAATTAAATCCAAGCAAGGTAGCATTCATGGAAAATGTAATGTTAATTAAGAAAATGATTACCCAATATTTCACATAAAAATAAAATAGTCAACTCTGATAGCAGTATGTATTACTGTATGTGGTGATGCGGACACGTTAACTATGGAAGCCAGCAAATGAATAAAGAAACATCGGACCTGATAAACCATTTCCGGTCAAACTTCACTTATGACTAATGAGAGCGTCACAGACACAGAGGCATGCGTTTTAAATATACTTTTCTTTTAATAAATAAAACCCAAAAACAAAAATCTATTATATAAAAAAAAAAGAGATCTATAAAAAAAAGTAATAAAGTAAAACCCTAGATACTCATGTGAATGTAGGTTTGTTTAAGAGGACAAGAACCGCAGAACTCATTAATTCATAGAATAATAATTGCGTAATTCTCATTGTTTTCTTATTACGTGCATTATTTTGTTTTCCCCTCTCACTCCCTTTCGTGTAATCTTCTTCTTTTCTTTCTCAAAAAAAAAAAAAATAATAATAATAAAAAAATTAGAAAACAACAGTTTAATTGATTTTTTTTTTCTTCTTATATATAAATAATACTCCTACAAAAATTCAGAACGAGTCTCTATTTTAGAAATTTTTTGTTAATGGCTCTGAGATCAGCAAAGCTTACACTTTTCAGCCCTTTACACGGTAGCACTAGTCACCAATATTATTCGTAATTATCCATTTCATCTGTTATTATTCTTTTTCAAACTTGAGACTTTTTTTTTTTTTTTTTTGGTTGGAAAAAATAAAATTGTTATCTCAAAAAAAAAAATAATAAAAGATTTTGTTGTTTGCGTGGATCAATTTGATTGATCTGCAAAAAGGAGCAATTTTTATAATCAGGGTTTGGGGATAAAGGAAGAAGATTTGTGTGGCAACGAAGTAGTAGTAGTAGATCGATGGCTCCGACGACGGTGAAGCTAGACAAAGATGAGGAGCTCCGGCGACTCAAGGAGGTTAATATTGACGAAGCTTCAGCGCGTCGTCATGTTCGTGATTCCTTAAAAGACATCCAGCTTAATCTCGATCATATCCTCTTCAAGGTAACAATTCCAAAAAAAATCTGAAATTGAATCTATTTGCCATCTTCTAATTGAAATGGTTATACGAAAGGTTGAGACTTTTAGACTTAGTAGTTAGTATAGACCACTACTCTGCTTCAGCTTTGTTTTGAGATGTCTGTGTTTTGTTGATTTTTTTTTTTTCATGATGTTTGCAGACACCTGAAAATGGAATTAAGACTAAGGAGGTAAAAGGAATTAATGTTTTCTTAGCTTGAAGGAACCTTTTTGTTGTTGTCTGTGGTGATTTATGATTGATTTATGTAGTCTTATGAGGTGAATTCGAGAGGAATTGAGATTTTCTCCAAAAGCTGGCTTCCTGAAGCTATTAGCCCTAAAGCTTTGGTTTGTTTCTGCCATGGTTATGGAGATACTTGCACCTTTTTTTTCGAAGGCATGTTTCTTTGTGTTTTCTTCTTCTTCTTTAAATAGCCAATGGTTTGTGTATGACAATGAGACTGAGGCTTGTTTGATTGCATTTTGCAGGGATTGCAAGGAGATTGGCATTATCTGGTTATGGAGTTTTCGCTATGGACTATCCAGGATTTGGCTTATCGGAAGGCTTGCATGGTTATATCCCTAGCTTTGATCTTCTTGTTCAAGATGTCATGGAGCATTACTCCAAGATAAAAGGTGGTAATTAATAACATTTGATTCACATGAAAGGGTAAACTTTATGTTCATGTTTTAGGTGTCTTGATAGATTTTGAATCTTTTTGGATGCAGAGAATCCCGAATTTAGTTCTCTACCTAGCTTTCTCTTTGGACAGTCAATGGGTGGAGCAGTGTCGCTCAAAATACATCTAAAACAACCAAATGCGTGGACTGGCGCAGTCTTGGTAGCACCAATGTGCAAAGTAAAAGTCTTTTCTTGTCTTTCTTCTTATTATTGCATAGTCATTAAGCAAATCTCTAATCATAACATTAACTTGACATACACCTATCTGCTTTTAGATTGCAGATGATTTGGTTCCACCACCGGTATTAAAACAGATTTTGATCGGTCTAGCCAATGTTCTACCGAGACATAAGTTGGTTCCACAAAAGGATTTAGCAGAAGCAGCTTTTAGAGATATCAGGAAGAGGGAGATGGTAAAAAAACATAAATAACAGATTTGATGTACTTATCACCCTTTTTTTTTTTCCTACTAAACCCGTCTTCTCGATTTTGTGTTTGCAGACACCATACAATGTGATTTGTTACAGCGGCAAACCGCGACTACGCACTGCAGTAGAAATGTTTCACACAACTCAAGAGATCGAAAAACAATTGCAAAAGGTTAAAAAAAAAAAAAAGAAAAGAAAAAAGTATGAGAAAACCAGAACTTAGAAGAGCAGAATCAGAATAATGACATTTCTTCATTTTAACCCTTTGTAGGTGTCTCTGCCAATATTGATTCTACACGGAGAAGCTGACACAGTGACAGATCCTTCAGTGAGCAGAGAGCTATACGAGAAGGCGAAAAGTTCAGACAAGAAGATAGTTTTGTATGAAAATGCTTATCATTCCCTGCTCGAAGGCGAACCTGATGACATGATTCTCCGTGTCTTGTCCGATATCATCTTGTGGCTGGACGAGCATAGCTTGCAAGCTGAGGGATGATCATAAGTTACTTACTTCTATGTAGCTTATGAAAACGAACATTTGTTTCGTTTTTACTGTTAGGTAGGATTTGTTTGTTTCCAACGAATCTAGTAATAAAATGATCAATTATTTGCAATCAAATTTACAAGATTGTTCCTTTCAAGGGGTGCTCAAAATAGTTTGAACTTTGCAAATATTTGTGTCATCTTCTATACTTGGGCTAAAGTTTGGGTTTTTTTTTTTTTAATTTTTTCTAACAATCAAATCTCAAATGAGAGTTGTATAAAAAGTTAAAAACCATATTTTACAAACGTACTACAACTGATATTGGTTTAGTGTTAGTTGAATTAAGCATTTCTCCATTTGAGAGGAAAAGAGAAAAAAGAATTTGAGAGGATTAACAAGTTTGGGCTTTTGGGGAAAGAATCGAGTTTGTTAATAAATGGGCTTTTCGAAAAGCCCATATTTTCTTCGTTCCTTGAGATTTCGCCTCCGTGCTTTTGCTGATCGGTAAGTCTCTTTCTCTTTCACTTCCTTCGCTTGCTCCGCCGTTGTTGTTATATTGATTGAGTTTTCTTCTCTTTAGAGGTAATGCTGATGTTTTCTACTAAAATCTAAGAGATTTGTTAAATGGTGCCAAAAAAAAAAAAAAAATCCAGCTTGTGTGATTTGTCTTCTGATTCATTGCCTTATTGCTTAAGATTTACTATGGTTTTACTTAGTCTCTGTATAGTTCATCAAGCATTGTCTCTTGCTCCGGACTAGTATGATTGAATAGAACAGATTTTTGTTTTGTATGTTTTACTTATCAATAGACAACTGAGAGGATAGTTCTCTTGATAGTGAAAGCCTTCAACTTTGGTTGAACTCTGTTACTTCTCAGTTTTTGTTCATGGATTTTTTTTATAATTTTAAGATAAATGATTCGTATTTGGTTGCTTGAGTTTACATTACAAGGTTACCTGTTCTGTTGGTACTACCAACTTGGTAGTAAGCTCCTATGCCTTATAAAGTCTGACCTTTTCTTGTTTTTTCTCTTTTGCAATTAACATTGGGACTTTGTAGGATGCTAGAGTTACGTGATAGAGGATGCTGCTTGCTTATCTGTGTAATCGTCTTCATAAATATTGTGCCTTGTTACAGCCATGAGAGACTGTAAGTGTGTGTGTGTACTTAAGAAAAACCTCACATTATTCCCAATTTGGATTCTTTATTGGTACAGTAGAAATGATGTGTTTATTATTAGGTTTGATGATGGGAAAACTTTATATGCTGGGAAGGAACTATGGAAGGAGACACTGCCATTGCAATCTGGTTCTCGAGTTTACAAAAGTCAAATTCTTGGTATGAAGTCAAGATATCATACCCAGCTTCTGTATGTTATCTTGCTTTTATTTTGTTGCCAAGTTTTTCTTTTTAGTGTATCTGTTTGAATGAATAAGCTGATCTGTACTTATGATGATAACAGATACCGGCTCTATTTTCGTTGCAACTACTGAAGAATGGTGAGGTGGGTTTGAAGCTGAACCAAATGAGGAGATTACTAAACACTGAGAAATTGATCTTCAAAACCGAGAGTCTTGAACAAGTTAATAACAAGGTAGTGGTCATCATCTTCAAATCAGTTCCTACAACTTTGAAACATTGATGATATATGTATAGCTCTTGAGTCGTTTTTGTTTCTGATTTAGGACGGATTGTATGTTTTGGTGACGGTTGAACCTCAAGGCATTGTAGCTATACCAAGTTTCAAAGAACGATCCTTCATCATTTACAACATAGGCAAGCCTTTTTTTTTTTTTTTTTCTTTTTTTTTTCACTTGCTATCACCGATCTTTTTCTTTTCACAACATAGAAGAAGTTGTAGTGAATGAAACTGCATCTATATGTTAAAAGTCTGTAAACTTTCTTCTTTCGTTTGTGACAGTTTGTGAAGAACAGCTCTTCGGCATCCCTTACTCAAGCTGGTCAGTGGTGGTTTTGGTAGTTTTGTGTCTAGTGGCCGTGTTGATTCTTCCAAAAATTTTCCCGTCTTATTTTGTAATCAAAGATGGAGATCGTGATCGTTAAGAAGACGCATGGTTTAAATTTCATTACACACTAATGATGTTTGTTTTTCAAATTCTTTTGTTAATCTTTTTTTAGTTACAGCGTTGATTATTAAAATTATATGAAAATTAGTATTAATACGATCTTCTAATTGAAATGGGTATAAGAAAGGTTGAGACTTTTAGACTTAGTAGTTAGTATAGACCACCACTCTGCTTCAGCTTTGTTTGAGATGTCTGTGTTTTGTTGATTTATTTTTTTCATGATGTTTGCAGACACCTGAAAATGGAATTAAGACTAAGGAGGTAAAAGGAGAGAATGATCTTGTTGTTGTTAGTTTATATAGCTTGAAGGAACCTTTTTGTTGTTGTTTGTGGTGATGTATGATTGGTTTATGTAGTCTTATGAGGTGAATTCGAGAGGAATTGAGATCTTCTCCAAAAGCTGGCTTCCTGAAGCTACTAGCCTTAAAGCTGTGGTTTTTTTCGAAGGCATGTTTCTTTGTGTTTTCTTCTTCTTCTTTAAATAGCCAATGGTTTGTGTATGACAATGAGACTGAGGCTTGTTTGATTGCATTTTGCAGGGATTGCAAGGAGATTGGCATTATCTGGTTATGGAGTTTTCGCTATGGACTATCCAGGATTTGGCTTATCGGAAGGCTTGCATGGTTATATCCCTAGCTTTGATCTTCTTGTTCAAGATGTCATGGAGCACTACTCCAAGATAAAAGGTAATTAACAACTTTTGATTCACATCGAGTGACTCTCGAAGGGGTAAACTTTAGGTTCATGTTTTAGGTATCTTGATTGATTTTGAATCTTTTTGGATGCAGAGAATCACGAGTTTTGTTCTCTACCTAGCTTTCTCTTTGGACAGTCAATGGGTGGAGCCGTGTCGCTCAAAATACATCTCAAACAACCAAATGCGTGGACCGGTGCAGTCTTGGTAGCACCAATGTGAAAAGTAAACTCTTGTCTTTCTTTCTTCTTATTTGCATAGTCATTAAGCAAATCTCTCAGTATTAGGAATCATAACATTAACTTACATACCTATCTGTTTTAGATTGCAGATGATTTGGTTCCACCACCGGTATTAAAACAGATTTTGATTGGTCTAGCCAATGTTCTACCGAGACATAAGTTCCTTCCGGCAAACGTTTAAGCATTTCTTCCAAACAAAGAATCTGAGAGGAAAAAAGAACAAAAGAATTTGAGAGGATAACAAGTTTGGGCTTTTAGGGGAAAGAAACAAGTTTGTTAATAAATGGGCTTTAAAAACTTTTTTTTATTAAAAGCCCATATTGGGTCGATACCTTGGAAACCCTAATCATCGAACAATAAAACCTGATTTTAACGAAAGAAACTGAGCTGCGAAGGAGAAAAGCCGCAGCATTTTTGACATTCCACAAAGGGTTTTTTCTTCGTTCCTTGAGATTTCGCCTCCGTGCTTTTGCTGATCGGTAAGTCTCTAAAAGGTTTTCTCTTTCACTTCCTTCTCTTGCTCCACCGTTGTTGTTGTTATGATTGAGTTTTCTTCTCTTTAGAGGCAATGCTGATGTTTTCTACTGAGATCTAAGAGCTTTGTAAAATGGTTCGGAAAATTTTTTCAGCTTGTCTGATTTGTATTCTGATTCTTGACTTATTGTGGTTAAGATTTACTTTTAAGTCTTTGTAGTTCATCAAGCATTGTCTTTGCTCCAGACTAGTATGATTGAATAGAACAAATCTTGTTTGGATGTCTTCTTGATATTGAAAGCCTTCAGCTTTGGTTGAAACCTCTGTTTTAGAAATCGCAGCTGCGACTAGCGAGAAAATCGGAGATTAAACGGGTATTAATTGGAGACTAGTTTTAGGGCTTTTCTCCATTTTATGTATATATATTAGTGTTTTATATATAAATTATGTAAAGTAGAGTTAGTCCAGTGGTTCTGACTGTTCATATGACCCTAAAGGTCATGAGTTCAAGCCCTAGTTACACATTTTCGGTTGGTTTTTTATCTTAAGTTTTAATAGAGGGTATAAAGGTCATTTCACTATCATCTTCTTCCTTCTTTTTCTGCAACCCTAGCTGGTGGCCGAATTTGTTTCTTCATTTTATTCACTTTTCTCTTTCTTTTTCTTTAAAATTTTACTTAAAATCAATAGATCTACTCAAATGCATTTGATTTCTTAAGTTTAAAGAGCAAAGTTTTTTTTTTTTTTCAACTTCCGATTTTTCTTCCGATTAGAACAAAATCCCGGCGGCCGGGCACCGCCGAACGCCTTTCCGGCGAGGAATCGACCGCCTAGACCGATTTTTAGAACAGGGGTTGAAACTATTACTTGCCAGTTTGTGTTCATGGATTTTAAAAATGATAATTTAATAATAACTGTATTAACACACAAAATGTATATGAAAAAAATCAGTCAATTGAATTAACGCAAGTCATTAAATATGCATTAACCAACATAGAAACCATAAACATGAGAACCCCATAAATATGCATGTTTATCGTCAAATCCTAATCAAAGTGATTGTTATATGAAGTATATGGAGATGAAGAAGCTTTTCAAAGTTTTGGTCTTCTTGTTCGGTTACTTGACGTGTTAATGGCAATGGTACCGTATCGTGGTTGTGACGTTATTGGAGTAGATTTGGGAGATGGAAAGGGAAAGAACGAGAAGAGAGTGAACAAGGAGGGTCGTAAGAGCATGTGCAACGGCGTGCACTTGAGCTGTCCTTTTTTCTTGTGATTTTAATTTAATTCAAAAAAGCCCAATATCGAAGAAACGATTCTTATTCTGGGACGTTTTTCGTCCGTCGACTTCGACACGTGCTTTATTGTGATTGGCTGTAGAATTTGTCTAGGATTAAACGAAAACATTTTCCAGAGAAAAAATTACTTCGACTTCTTTCTTTTCTCTCGACAAAGACGATAAACCGATACACATCCTCGACGATTTCACGAAGCCAATCCGTTCTTCTCACCGGATGTTCTTGACGAATTACCGAAGCCGTTCTGTCGCATTCTTTGTGGAAGCCAAAAAGAAATCAGCTTTCTGTATCTCTATCGGATTTTTCGAGTAATCTGCGAAAACATAAAGCATCAGGTTCGTTTCCATTTTAATTTTGTGATCCTTTTGACTCATTTGTTCAAAAGATCCAGTTTTTTTGCTTGATAGATTCTGCTCTGGTTTTATTTTTGGCATCTTGATCTGGGTTTGAGTTCTTCCATCAGTTGGGATTAAAAGATGCTAGCTTTGGATTTGTAGATGTAGAATTAGAGTCTGTAATGCTTTTATTTCTGCTTTAATTTTGATTTTGACTGTGGTTGATGATTAATTGGAAGCTAAAAAAGCATCTGATTTGAGCCGATTGTTATAAGCTTGTGAACAAATATGTTTAAACTGATGCACCTGGTGAGCAGCTGATTGAATTGTTCTATCCAGTCTCCATTATAATGCAAAAGAAGAGTTCTTTTTTTGCTGTAATGTTTTGCAATCTTCACACCATGATGTTACTCATCTTTGATTTTCTTGTGCTTAGAGCACTGTCACTTTTGTCTTGGCGTTGTAGTTCTTAGGATGAGCATTAACAATTGGAAGGGTCTTTCTATTCAATCGATTTTGATTTTTGTGTTTTCACTATATGAACAATATATGTCAATGTTCTACGATGGCCTCAGAGCTTCTGGAGTCTCAGTTCTGCTATGTTAAAAGGAGTAATTAGAAGTGTTGTTATATACATGTTTCGGAGTTCTCTTTAGTTACTCATCCTGTGATTTGTATAGATTGAACAGTTAGCTAAGACTTTGCATACTTGGGGTCTGTTCTGTAACATGTGACAATTTTTACACTTTCTTGAATGTTGCAGGTTTAAGACTTTAAAAACAATGGCTGGATTTCCAGGTTTTAGTTACCTTGGTCCAAAAAGCAAGAACACGGTTGTAGCGGGAGGATTAACGGCTTTTGTTTTTGGGGTATACTTCTACACAATGAGGGCTGTTGGTGGCACGGACGAACTTCAGGTGGCTATTGACAAGTTCGAAGGCCAAAAACCAGTTGAGACTGACACCAAGGTTCCATCTAAAGTCTAATCCTCACCGGCTTGTTATGTCCAACCAAACTCGTTGTTGTTTATCTTTTGTCTTCAAAGTTCTTTACTTCACTCTCGTTCGTTAGATTGGTATCTGTGTTTGAGTCTCAGTCCAATCCCTAATTCAGTGTTTTAAACAAGAGAATTCTGATCAGGACATGTTTTTAATGTTCTTGACAAATAGACATTAATGCTCATATTAAAAATAAGAACCTTTCAAAATATTACTATTATAATTGGGTGACCAAAAATGAAGGACAACCAATGCCCATGGTCTAAGTTAGTTTCTGGTCCGAGTCGTAGTTCTTGCGGCCACTAATTGTCGAGAAAGTAAGATTTTTACTAATGGATGTTGTATTAATCTCTAGTTTATGTCTCTAGTATTTAATTATGGGGAGAGATGATAAAGAGAGATGTTTTGTTTGTTTTAGGAAAAGAAGGGACAGTGGGAGAGACATGCAAGCCATTTACGCATTGAACAAAGGAAGAATTAAAAAAAAGCCAATCGTATTGTTTTGAAATTTATATACTATTTGATTGATTATACTTCTTTATCCAGAAATAAAGACAATGACATATACTGTGTGGTGGGGTTAGATTATAAAAATGAAACTTAATCAGTAGTTGAAATTCTATTAATACGTTTGAATATCAGTCATGAGTTTCTTTAACTAAACAACTTCTGTGCCAACTGTGTCGTAACCAAAACTACTAACTTGTAGACTTAAATAAGAGACTCTATAAGATTGAGGCTTGTTTTAGTTTCAAGACTTTGGCTTTGGTACCTCAACTGTAATTCATAAAATTTGATTTTATAGAGAAGTTGCATTTTTTTAAGCTGGCAGTTGAAAACAAAACTTCAACTTCTCTATCTTACTACCTCATCAAAATTTTAAATGTTGGGTGTTTACAGGAATAAAATAAATTGACACTGTTTGCAATAAATAGTTGCATAAGAACACAGACACATAATTTATGTTGTGATTTATCATTTATATGTACGTAGAGTCTTTTTTTTTGTGTGTGTGTGCAAATGCCTAGAGTTATTTAGATTAAACCTATGCCTAGAGACTAGAGTTTAAAGGTCATCAACTGGGTCAAAGTGGCCTCACTAGTGACTAGACTCGTCTAGCCGAGGGTCTTAACTCGGATTATAAAATGATGCAGATTGATTTGCAAGAATTTGTATGTGAGCAAAGCAAAAGTAAAAGTAAGCTACTTTGTAATCTTAGCTAAATCTGTCAGATCAATGCAACATTTAAATTACCAGTTATATAGACTTCTACATAACTGATAATCAGACTTATTATGACAATAATATGGTGGTTAAACTTTCACATTGTTTTGCCATTATAAATTAGCTGGGAGGTAGTTTTTTAAAGCTACCTTCTTCATGAACCATTCAACTCCCACACACACACTCTCAACTATGTATGCTTTATAGTTTACACTTAGAACCATTCAACATTTCTGATAAAGTACCAATGAAAATAGAATGCCCTTTTTGAGAGAAATCGCGCGCGTGTACTTCACTCGCGGCGATTTTTTCTCCCAAAAAACTTTCTCTTCTGATCACAATCCCGTGAGCCGTCGGTCGGGTCCTCCATTGATTCCAGCGACGAAGAGGACCCCGTGGCTCATGGTGCTTCATCCGTAAACCGGCGCATCAACTAGGCAACTTTCTCAGATCAGAATCAAGGGAGAAGTGGAGAGGAGAAGTTTCTGCGCGACACTGTCGGTGAGAGCTCCATCGCCGGTGTAGCGACGCGGTGCAGAAGAAGGAGATCCACGGCGAGGTACGATTGAGAACGGCGGTTAGATCTGCATGCCGGAGATTCTGGAGGTTTCGCTGCGCCGTTGTTCGATGGGGGAGGTCGTCTGCGGCAAGGCGGGGCTAAGCCACCGTCAAAGGTTTGCAGATCTACTCCCTACCGCTATTTCTCTCTCACGACTAAGTATCGATCTCCTCGACAAAGGTAAGGTCGGTCATCTTCTTCTTCCTCGGCCACGGCTCTACGGTGGCAGAATGGCAACGGATCCTGGATCACCATCTCCGTTCGACCACGACGTTCAGGCACACTGGAGGTCCTGATCCGGTGTGAATCCGCAAATCTTGAACGGCGGCTGCAATGAGTTCTTCATTTGCAGATTAGGATTTCTTGAACCGGTTCAGGAAACCGGGTCGGTTCTGTTTTTCTGTAATTTTGTTTGGTTTGATGTACTCGGTTTAGATCCTGAGGGGATTTTGATGGGCTTAAATCCGGAAATAGCCCATTGGGCAATTATTAATATTAATTGAAAGCCTTTTAATAAAAAAAAAAGTACCAAATGAAAATATAAAACTCCAGATACATAACCATTGAATTGTTGTTGTTTATAATTCACCTTTGCAAACATTCATTTCAAAAAAAAAAAAAAGACAAAAACGAAAAATCCGAGGACCAGAATAGCAAGAAGGTATTTTTTTTTTTTTTTATATCGAATTCATAGAAAATAAAACTAAAATTCTGCCGATGATTTCTCAATACAACACGATTTTCCCTTGTTATTTTTTTAAAAAATAATTCATGAGACTTATAAGAAAATATGAAAAAATCCTAGTTTGTTGAGATCTATTATTGCATATATATAAAAAAAAATTAAAAATCAGGAGGTTTCGTGACTTTCGTCCCTAAATAAACTCCTTTCGAAAACAAAAATTTATGCTAACTCCTCCTCACCTAAAATAAATTGCACGTGACCCTGAGTCATCATATACACTTGGCATCGCATTAATGGATTGTCGTATATCTAACGACACAGACGCGTTAACACATCGTCACAGAATCGTTTTGAGGATCCAATCTCAACACAAACTACATTACTCTTTCCGACAATATTGTTCACATTCACACGATGGTGATATTGATAGACAATTTGAGAGGACAAGAACCGCAGAACTCATTAATTCATAGAATAATAATTCCGTAATTCTCATTGTTTTCTTCTTATTACGTGCATTATTTGTTTTCCCCCTCACCCACTTTCGTGTAATCTTCTCTTTCTCAAAAAAAAAATAATAACAAAAAAATTAGAAAACAACAGTTTAATTGATTTTTTTTGTTTCTTTTTATATAAATAATAATACAGAAATTCAGAACGAGTTTCTATTTTAGAATTTTTTTGATAATGGCTCTGAGATCAGCAAAGATTACCCTTTTCAGTCCTTTACACGGTAGCACTAGTCACCAATATTATTCGTAATTATCCATTTAATTATAATATTTGGTGGACAAATAAAAGTTTTAATCTTTAAGGAATAAATTCAACAAAATTATAATAATTAATAATAGATATTTCGACCCAATCAGTAGGATGTGCCTAAACAATAAACCCCAAAAATTAATATGAATCAAAGCCACCAAAAATTAGGCTTCAAGATTTCAAACTTTCTACTATAAGAGGACTCTCACATCCCCAAGAAAGAGACGAAATAAAATAATATAAATGTGGTATTGGACCGGTCTACTCATTGTCAATTCGTTTTGAGTAGGAGTCCCATTTAACTTAATATTTACCTTGAGATAAGTGGCGATTGCACGGTATAATCCATCTTCATTTATACGAGCATGGTAAGGGAGAGCTTCGGCGAGGGACATAAACTCCGGGAGGCTTAAATCGGCATCTAAAGCGGCTTCGGCTAAGTAAGAGTCCACAAGCTTGGCCACTTTAACTAGCGAAGCACCAGATTTGACTCCTTCGTTGTCTAGTCCCGTAAATTTCTTAACCAACCGAGTCACGAGCTCAACGTCAAGCAATGTCCCGCATGTGTGACTAAACGACGGTATCATTAGCTCCTTGAGGGAAGCTTGGTCAAGCTGCCATGAAATCTTAGCCTCGAGCTCCGACTTGTAATTTGAATCTGCTCCAACCATGTTGGCAGTTCTGAGAAGACGAAGGAGGAAGTTACAAGGAACGGAATCTTTCTCCGGTGGGATGATTCCTATTAGTGTTTCCACTAAGAAACGTTTCTTCATCACGAAGGCAGTAACAGAGAAGCTCTCTGATTGCTGTTGAGGTTGCGGATCATCAGGGTTTTGGACTACGTCGGAGAGGTCAGGGAGCCACGTGGAAGCGTAATGAACGATGATGGAGCCGATGAGATCAGGACGAACACCTTTGGACTTGATTCCGGCGATGGTGTTAACGAAATAATCAATGTCAAGAATGCAACCATCGTCGAACAAAGAACACTCTATCTTTCCGGTGGAGTTTGACAGAGATTTTGTGGAGATGGTGGCAGGCAGACTCCGGCGAAGATGTTTTGTCCACCATGTCTTTGGTTTTATCACGGTGGAAGTTGTGTAGTGTATGTGTGAGTAAAAGTGGGGTTACTGTACTTAGTTTTATAGAGTGTGTAAGCAATTTAGTTTACGTTTGCTCTGTTTCTTGAAAAGTCTTACATTGAAACGTCATCGTCTCATCATGACTCCAAGGTAAAATTCCAAAGGAAAGAACAAATTCTTGCCGTTTCCTATAAAAACAATCAAGGAACTTCCTGATATTAATAATGAACATTTGTTTCGTTTTACTGTAGGTAGAATCCATTTGTTTCCAACGAATTAGCAATAAAATGATCATTATTTGCAATCAAATTTACAGGATTGTCCCTTTCAAGGGGACAAGGGGTGCTCAAAATAGTTTGAACTTTGCAATTTTGTCCACAACTAGCATGTAAATCCGAGTCAAAGAAATTAACCTTCCTTTGCATAAGTTTGCAAATTGATTTTGTGTCATCACTTGGGGTAAAGTTTGGGTTCTTTTCTAGCAATCAAATCTCAAATTATGACACGACGATGAGAGTTGTATAAAACCATAAACTTGTTCTCTCTGTACATGTTAGGGGAAGCAAATATGTTATCAGTTATCACCCACTAATTGTACAAGTATTGGCCAAGAAAGCTTATATATGTATTAGTGAATCTTAGTTCTATATGTACTGTTGCATTAGGCATTTCTTCCAAACAAAGAATCTGAGAGGAAAAAAGAACAAAAGAATTTGAGAGGATAACAAGTTTGGGCTTTTAGGGGAAAGAAACAAGTTTGTTAATAAATGGGCTTTAAAAACTTTTTTTCTTAAAAGCCCATATTGGGTCGATACCTTGGAAACCCTAATCATCGAACAATAAAACCTGATTTTAACGAAAGAAACTGAGCTGCGAAGGAGAAAAGCCGCAGCATTTTTGACATTCCACAAAGGGTTTTTTCTTCGTTCCTTGAGATTTCGCCTCCGTGCTTTTGCTGATCGGTAAGTCTCTAAAGGGTTTTCTCTTTCACTTCCTTCTCTTGCTCCACCGTTGTTGTTATGATTGAGTTTTCTTCTCTTTAGAGGCAATGCTGATGTTTTCTACTAAAATCTAAGAGCTTTGTTAAATGGTTTGAAAAAAAAAAAATTTCAGCTTTTGTGATTTGTCTTCTGATTCATTGCCTTATTGTTGTTAAGAATAAGTCTCTGTAGTTCATCAAGCATTGTCTTTTGCTCCAGACTTCTATGATTGAATAGAACAATTTTGTTTGTATGACTGAGAGATTGCGCTCTTGTTATTGGAAGCCTGAAACTTTGGTTGAAACTATTAAACTGTGTTTTCCGGAATTTTATAGAAATGATTCGTATCTGGTTGCTTGAGCTTACATTAGAAGGTCACCTGTTGTGTTAGTAGTAAGCTCCTTGTGCCTAAAGTCTGACCTTTTCTTATCTTTCTTTGCAATTCAAGATCTGTGAAGATGTTCTCCGCTCAGAACAAGATCAAGAAGGATAAGAATGCTGAACCAACAGAATGCGAGGAGCAAGTTGCTCAGGTAACTATATACCATTTAATGTCTTTGTCTGTAATTTTGTCCTCCTTTGTGGAATTATTCAATGTTAACAGACTTTTATCTTCTCTTAGGCTTTGTTTGATTTGGAGAACACCAACCAGGAGTTGAAATCCGAGTTGAAAGATCTCTACATTAACCAAGCTGTGTATGTTCTATTTAGTGTCTCCCCTTCTCATTTCATGGTTGCATTCTTCTTTTATACATAATTTGATTCCTCAATTCTCATTGCAGGAACATGGACATCTCTGGAAACCGCAAAGCTGTTGTGATTTACGTCCCATTCAGATTGAGGAAAGCTTTCCGCAAGATTCATCCTCGCCTTGTTAGGGAGCTTGAGAAGAAGTTCAGTGGAAAGGTAAGTTTATGAAGTTCCATTTCTTTTGTAGTTGTTTAGTTAAATCTTACGACAATCTCTCTTAAACACTCTGCCATTGTTTCGTTTAATTTTCACAGGATGTGATCTTTGTTACCACAAGAAGGATCATGCGTCCTCCCAAGAAGGGTGCTGCTGTTCAGAGGCCACGTAACAGGACTCTTACCTCTGTTCATGAAGCAATGCTCGAAGATGTTGCTTTCCCCGCTGAGATTGTTGGAAAGCGTACTCGTTACCGTCTTGATGGTTCCAAGATCATGAAGGTATCATATCATCATCTATGAGAATAAACTCAGATCTTCCTCTTTATGAATTTAAGCTCATATTTACCTTCTGTTTTGAATACTATGTCACAGGTGTTTTTGGATGCCAAGCAAAAGAACGACACAGAGTACAAGCTCGAGACTATGGTTGGTGTGTACCGTAAACTTACCGGCAAAGATGTCGTGTTTGAGTACCCCGTTGAAGCTTGAAGGATGATGGTGATCATGAAATCATCAGGGTAGAGAAAGAGAGCTTTTGATTATGTTTTGTGGTACTTAGGGTGAAGGAAACTCTCTGATTCAGTTCCTTATTCACAATCTTTAATGTTCTATTTTACCAAGACTACTCTTTTGTGCTTTTCAATTTTGAAAACTTTTTTGAAATTTCAGATTAGTCTAAAATTTCTACAGCAAATATACTTAGTCGACAATCCTCAAATTCTGATCATGGCAAATCGCACTCGCATCAGTTCGCTATTTTTCATTCACATAATTATGATATATAATTCATACCACTAGTTCCCTACAACCTGAAATCTGATCTGTCAATCAATCTCATCTGTAATAAAGTAATAGACCTGGTAACTGGAATAAGTTCATACTGACCAAGAGAGATACTTTTTGCTTACTGTTTTACCACAAAATGAAAATGCTAAACCAGTCAAGGAATCTCAAGATTTTTTGTAGCTTTTAGCAAATCAAAGCACACAAACTTCATCTGTTAATTTGCATTGTTATCTCATATTATACTTTGTGGAATTTATATTTTTGCACAAGATTAAATCTTGAGATTCCTTGACTGAATCCACTGAGCACAAGAGTCTTCACTGCTTCACTTCCTTGTTCTAGTGCTTCATCGATCTGTTTCCGTTCCCATGGACTAAACTTCTGAAGAAGAAATGCTTTCATATCCATGTTTCCTGGTGGTTTACCAATGCCTGACAAAGATTGACAAAACAAAAAGCTTGAGAGTTGAGAGAGGAAGAAAGGGTAGTCTTGGATATAAACCGAACCAAACCAAAAGCATACCTATGCTTAGACGAGGAAAGTTTCGACGACCATCCAAATTCCCCATTACACTCTTGACTCTGCAACAAATATAAAAGGTAACATCAGTTGATAGATCAATCAGAGAACACACTTAAAGGTTCAAGAGGCACAAGTAATACCCGTTGTGATAGCCTTGACCTCCTTTCGGTTGAAGTCTCAAAACCCCATTTGGTAAAGCCATCTCATCGTAAATCTAGGAGGGAGAAACCCACATCGAGATTCAACAAAAAGGTTCATGATTCCTAAACCTTGTCCTGATTTCTAAGGATGCTAAAGTGGGTAAGTTTACCAGTAAAATGTGACGCAATGGTACTCGATAGTGTGAAGCTAAAGATCCAACCTTTAAACGACGAGAACAGAACAGTTGTTTCAGAATAGCTGATCTTTGCAAAGTTGGCAATACGATAAGTTAGATTGATCAGAAGAGAATACAAACCGATTCACCGCTGAAGTTCATGTAAGTCTGAGGTTTGGCCAACAAGATAGGCACCTCTTCGATAGCACCTGTGCTGATCATCATACATAGAAGCAAAAATTCATCAGTTTTTTTATTATGATTCAAACCAGAGAACCGAAAAAGCAAGAGAAGTAGAACCTATTCCGATTAGAGCTTTAGACTGTATAGTGTTCATTAAAACGCCTTCTTTTCTAGCCAAAACATCTATCATCTCGAAACCAACCTGAAAACAAGACAAACTCGCAGCACTTTAGAGATCAAAACTCAACACCTTCACAATCACTTAAACTACTACAACATTACATTGTGTCTTGTTCCGTGATACTTGTTTCCTGGATTTCCCAACCCTACGATAAGCCAGGGAGTGTACTCTATTTTGAATCTGTCATTCTCACTAGAAGTAGATGAACAAACCCGAAACCTCGGTTTCTGGAAGACAGGCCTTACGGCGTGAAAATGGTAAATCCTTGGTGTATACGTAGAGCAGATCATCGAACTGTTGATTCAAAGAAATGAAAAATCAATTCTGTTACCATATTTCTTACTCCTTTTAAGCTACCAAAAATCATCAATAGATATCCCAAAGTTTAAACCTTTGGAGTGAACGAACTACTGAAAGTGAAATGACAAGAAACTAATTGAAACCCATTAACAGAGGAGGTAACGCAGATAAAAGAAAAAGTAAGTGTAATCGAACAGAAGACTCAGCAGAATAGTAATGAGAGCTACAAGGACTGAACCAAAAATATGTGTTTGTGCAGTAGATTGATTATGTTATAATAACATCTCTTGAAGACGAAGAATAAGTGAGAAAGGAAATCGCTTTACCTCTTTCTTCTGGAGATTTCGAAAATTTCTAGAGATTTTTCTTTTGCGTTGCGAACGAGATAGAAGAAGGATGAACAGAGTGACTTCTTTCTTTCTGTGAGAGACGAAGAAGATGTTAGAAAATTTTAGTCACATTTTGGATTAATGGGCTTTTCATTGTAGCCCAAACCAAATGATGGGCTTAACTAACTTATACTCGCATAAGTTGTTTGTGTTATAAAATGGGGATTGTCTACGTCATTGATAAGACGGCACGTGAGTATTCTTCTATATAATAACAACGTGACGCTCGGCTACGTCATCCAAAATCTAATCCAGAAAATCTACCGTGGCCAAAACTCGCCAATCTTGCGGCTCTCATCCTTTTTAGCATTTTTACCCTTTTTTATTTTTATTTTTTTTAACCTTTATTTTCTGTTAATATACTTTTTTGCACCAATCATATCTCCTACATATATATATATATATATATATATACACACACGGATATTAAATTAAATTCTCCAGATGAGTAACTTTTGTAAAAGATATTATAAATATCAATTATTAGAGTTAGATATTTATATATAACTCAATTTTTTTAAAAAGTATATTACCAAATCCAGAAATTGAAATGGCTTTATATTCGTAATCTATAATTTCTATATAAGCAATGAAAATAAACTTCTTCAGTTTCCTTGAGGTTTTGGATAAATATGAATTATTTACACAAACTTCCAAAAAAACTTTATAAGCAAACAAAATTGCTTTATTGTTTTTTTTTTTGGCGTTTAAAACGACAATAAGCTCCCCACCTACAGAGAGTTTTCTTCTCCTGCAGTCACACTTATAATCTCTCTCTCTCTCTGGTAATATAGAGCAGCAGCACTCACTACTCACTTCTGTAATCGCGGAGTCTCCGAAGCTTCTTCTCCGGTAAATTTCTCACTACAACTCCTAAGTCGCTTCTCTTATTAGTCCAAATCTGAAGTTTCGCATGTTTTTTTAGTCAGTCGCGATCGAGAGTTGCAGTTTTTCTCAATGCAATCGATTTCTCAATTTCGTGTTTGTTTGTTAGATTAAATGCGATATTTTCTCTATTCTTTTTGACTAATCTTTTTTTTTTTCTCTCTCTCTGTTTGTCATCATCTCTCTCGCAGTTACGTTTCGTTTATAAAACAAAAAAAAAAAAGTCAGAGAGGAAAAATGCAATCGTCTACGTATGCGGTTGTTAAAGGAAACGCCGCGTTTGCGTTTCAGAGACGGACCACCTTCTCTTCTTCTTCTTCTTCTAACCTCAACAGATCGGCGTCTTCTACCACCGGAATTCGCTTCCTCGGTAAGACTATCCCAACCGGACCTCTCTATTGCTCTGGTCTAAAAGCCATGGGAGCAAAGCTTGCACGTGCTGAAAACGGGATCCAAAGCGGTATGAGTTTATCTTCGGTCAAACCTCGATCTGTCAGAGCTCAAGCTTCCTCCTCCTCCTCCTCCTCTGGTTCGTCTTTCGCATTCTCTTCTATTATAATGTGATTTGCTTACTATAATAATTTGAAGATTCTAATAATGTATTGTTTTGGGAACAATCTTCTTATTATTTTAGGTGGAGATGCAGAAGAAGCTGTACCTCTGAGATCTGAAGGGAAAAGCTCTGGTGGTTCTGTTTTGCCCTTTGTTGGTGTTGCTTGTCTTGGTGCTATACTGTTTGGTTATCATCTTGGGTATTTATGACTTTAAACTACTACACTTGAATCATTTTGTTTCTATAACTAGGTGTGATCATGGATGTTGCTAGATATAGATGATGATTATGATGTTTCATTGGACTGAATCAGGGTAGTTAATGGTGCTCTTGAATACCTTGCTAAGGATCTTGGGATCGCCGAAAACACTGTTTTGCAAGGCAAGTTTATATGATCAGGCTTCTCTTACTCCTCCTGTTTGTATAACTGAATTGTGGCTTGACAGCACTTTGGTTCATGTTTTGATTAGTAGCCAAGTTAATAATTTGTATTCTCTTTTTTTTTTTTTTTTTTT
>NC_025704.1:7408873-7429402 GCF_000633955.1 Camelina sativa
GGGTTGCTCTCTTTTGATTTCATTAGTGCAACAGCTCAGAGTGTGCAGACTATGATTGTGGGACGTCTGCTCGCAGGAATTGGAATCGGAATCTCTTCAGCCATTGTACCACTTTACATATCTGAGGTTGTTTTACTACTGTTTGCACCCTTAACTTAGATATTAGTTCTGTTTTTTATATGTTATGTTGCTGAAGCGTGTGCCGATGGGTGTCAGATATCACCAACGGAAATCCGCGGAGCTCTTGGATCTGTGAACCAGTTGTTCATATGTATAGGAATACTTGCAGCCTTGATAGCTGGATTACCCCTTGCAGCAAACCCTCTTTGGTATGTGAACTCCTTTATTCATCTAGCAATATTTTCTTTACTTGGTTCAGTATTGTGTTTATATAAGTTTCAATCTCTTGGTTTTCTAGGTGGAGGACGATGTTTGGTGTTGCATTTATCCCTTCCGTTCTACTAGCCATTGGAATGACTTTCTCGCCAGAAAGCCCAAGGTGGCTCGTTCAGGTACTCTCCAGGAACATAACTCACACAACTTATCCGAGATCAATTTTTTGACAAGTCGAGGAAATCAATTTTGCAGCAAGGAAAAATCTCTGAAGCTGAAAAGGCGATCAAAACTCTCTATGGTAAAGAAAGAGTGGTTGAACTAGTGCGTGACTTATCAACCTCTGGCCAAGGTGGTTCTGAGCCAGAAGCTGGATGGTTTGATCTATTCAGCAGCCGCTACTTTAAAGGTATTATTGTAAGACTGGGTGAATATACACTGTTTTGCAGATAATAAAAGCTGGCTGCACAAAGCCAAGATTTTCCTTTCAAACCTCATTTCGCAATGGTCTAATTTACATAGCTCCTTGTCTGTTCTTGTTGTAGTTGTAAGCGTAGGTGCAGCTCTCTTCTTGTTTCAACAGTTAGCTGGGATAAATGCAGTTGTGTACTACTCTACATCGGTGTTCCGTAGCGCTGGAATCCAATCTGATGTTGCAGCCAGTGCTCTTGTTGGAGCATCAAATGTCTTTGGTTTGTTTTCTCTCCTGTGTTCCCATTGAATTCCAACATAACCACACAAATAACCGGGGAAAATGTGGTTGCAGGCACTGCTGTTGCTTCATCTTTGATGGACAAAATGGGAAGGAAAAGTCTTCTACTCACAAGCTTTGGTGGAATGGTATAAGTTTTATCATCATTCTCATCCATATTTTAAAAAAATCTCAGACCGCCTTACCATAGAAAGGCTAACTTAGATTTGTTATTTTTTGTATTGAAAAAGGCTTTGTCGATGCTGTTGCTCTCCTTGTCCTTCACATGGAAGGCTCTTGCTGCATATTCTGGAACCCTTGCCGTTGTTGGAACTGTTCTGTAAGTCAATCTCCTCTTAACATTTCTTTCTAGTCTCAGTGTATAGGACTTGACTAACTCTTATATGCTCGATTGTTTAACCAGATATGTGCTGTCATTCTCACTTGGTGCTGGCCCGGTACCGGCTCTTCTACTTCCAGAGATATTCGCATCCCGAATCAGAGCAAAAGCTGTTGCTCTTTCTCTCGGCATGCACTGGGTATATATATCTATAATTCAAAATAGAGTTTCTTCTCTCTGTTTCTAACGTTTGTTTTTCTTTCCCTTTTCTCTATAACAGATATCAAACTTTGTGATTGGACTCTACTTCTTAAGCGTAGTGACTAGATTTGGAATCAGCAGTGTCTACTTGGGTTTTGCCGGAGTCTGCTTCCTTGCTGTTCTCTACATTGCAGGAAACGTCGTTGAGACTAAAGGACGATCACTCGAGGAAATAGAGCTTGCCCTTACCTCTGGAGTTTAAATTTTAAGCTAAAAAAGAAAAACCACTTTGTTTCATCATTTAGCTTGTGAGTCGTTCGTTCTTTTAATCTACCACTCTTCTCAATCTTCAGTAAAATTGTACAATGAACTAAGTTATCAATAACGAGAGAAATCGATTCATCGAACTACATGTTGGCTTTCCTTTCCCACCTTTCCCTAGTATCTAGCCTGTTTCAATACAAAACAGCAAAAAGGATCGCATTAGCACAGTGTTCTCAATACCTTGAAGAAAATTTTAAAATTCAGTAAAAAAACTCACCCCCAAAACAGCTTTTGTGGCTTCTTCTTTGTTACTGTGACTACTGTCTTATCGTGATTCTGTTCTTCTAAGGTAGAAGAGGAAGTTGATTCTTTCAATTGCTTAGAGCTTTTTTCGCCATCTTCGATTGCTTTACTCTGACATTTCTTGCTCGCTGATTTCAGAACATAGAGCTTTTAGTCTGACTGTATATGAACTGCGAATTCACAAAGAGAGCTGTATGTATATATATATATATACCTTTAGGTGGTTTCTTATGAATCTTTGTACTGGCTTTTATTTGCATACGTCTCTTGTGTAGCTCCTAATAATCTCAAAAACATAACCAAATATGGCTTAAGTGATGATATCAGATCAAGAGATTTATATACGTAATCATCTTTACAATCTCATGATTACTACCAAAAGAAAAAAAAAATTTAAGTCCCGAGTCGAAGAATCTGAAAATCTGACCTGTAATTTCGAAATTTGTTTCGGGGTGACGTTGGAACGATTGAAATTAGGTTGGAGAGATTGCGTTGACGCTAATAAAGCTTCTTTTCGATTCTCCTCTGCTTCTCTTTCGATCTCTTCGCTTGTCCTCGTCGTCGCCATGGTTTCTCCGTCGTCGGTCTTCATCGCTTTTTTTCTTTGAGAATGATGGAAACGACGCCGGATCCTTCTTTTCCTTCTTTTTTCACATTTTCTTTAATATTTTAGAGAAAATACTGAAATTAGCCCCCAAAGAATACGCATGTTTAAATAACTACCTGAAAGTTTTTGAATTAATACATAATTGACCTAACATTTTCTTCAATTATCAATTATACCCAAAACTAGCTTTCATTAAGAGATTTTTGTATTTCTTTCGTAATTAATTGCTTAGTCTTAAATTTATTGTATCATAGATGGTGCCGAAAATAAATGGTCTATGTCTAACAGGCTTTGAGTAGAAGTAAAAAAAACTATCAAGCTAGAATGCTAGATCTTTAATTACTTTTGTGGCTTGACTAAGCAAAGTAATTAGCCCTTAAGATTCTTTTCTTAATCCACTAATCTAGTATGCCAATCATGACCACGAAGACTTAAGTAACCGATTTTTGTAATCAAAAATTCATATTTGACTCTCTATAACTAGAACAAACAAAAAGAGAGAGCTCAGAGAGAAAGAGACGAAAGTTCTGGCAATATGTGTCGTCGTTAAGTGCACCTAAAGTTAGGCATGAAACTCTCTTCTTGTTCCTTGGTTTGTGGGTCAGCACCGAACATTTTGCACGCTCTTCTCTACAAACTTTGTATTGCAACATTTTAATACTCGATTCAACCAAGTATTAATGAAAAATTCTTTTACTTTGGAGTAATTAACAAAGTCTAGCTAAGACTCTTTAGTTTTTAGTTTGAGTTATTTATTTTGCTAATTGTTTTGGTTCGGTTTTAATTAGACTTTCAAAAGGAGAAAAATTAGAACCCCAAACACAGATTAATAATTTAATAGATCACGAAAGATTAGGTTACATCCACCTCTCACAATTTTGATTCGGTAAAATTATGATTTGGTCAGACTCAAATATACATTTTTTTTAACAACACATCACCCCTTAGCTTATTTTGACAACATATCACCCTTACTTGAATTCCGTTACATTAACATGCATATTCATCACCCCTTACCTTATTTTGACGACATATCACCCTTACTTGAATTGCAATCTCTTACTCCGTCCTATGGGCAAGTTCAAATTTCTTCAAATCGTGTCAAAGGACCTAAGATCTAAGACCTAAGTTTTGTATTTAACATACTTATATATTGACCTGAGAACAAATGTAAAAAAACTAAAAAGTCAGCAGGTCAAGTCTTCATTCCAAAGTCTACCCCTATTATTATATATAACTTGCAAGAGCTCCTTTGACGTTGTCCAATACACTCCAAATACCTTGTTTTTTTCTTTCTTCTTTACAACTTGTAATAACACATTTATAACTACAGCTGGTTGCAAAATCCTTAACGATCACAACAACCTCTCTCTCTCTCTCTCTCTCTTTAATTTCTTTCTTTCTCTCCCTCCCTACAATGGGAATTATTGATCATAAGAGCAAGAAAGAAGAAGAACAGTACCCAATGATCTCAAAACCCTTGAGATCGATTCTCTTACAAAAGGGTAGTTATTTCTTAAGCTCGCTCTTCTTTGTAGTCGGTTTCTCGGTTGGTCTCTTCCTTTGTCTGCAACTAAAAGCCTTACACATGTCTACCACGACGACACAACGACAACCCTTATGGTCTACATTACTATTCAACCACACCACAACAACGATGGACATCATAGGAGAGTTGCCACTACGAGTACTTCAACACAACATGAGTGATCAAGAACTATTCACCAAGGTCGCGTCATTATCATCATCACCACCATCATCCTTATCATCATCATCATCGTGGTTTGGGAGGAGACATAATAATAATGATGGGAAGATGGTGGTGAAGGTGGCTTTCATGTTCATGACAGGTGGAAGACTTCCATTGGCTGGCTTGTGGGAGAAGTTCTTTGAAGGACATGAAGGGTTTTATTCCATATATGTCCATACTACTAATCCATCTTTTCAAGATTCTTTCCCAGAAACTTCTGTCTTCTATTCAAGAAGAATCCCAAGCCAGGTGATAATTTAACACCTTTAATTTTAGTTAAATTACCTCTTTCTCTTTTTCTTAATTACTCTATTCATATTTAGTTACCCTGCTTTTACATATGATTAGTATACATCCAATTCAGGAATCATATCACTAGCTAGTTTCTCCATAGATATATTATCTCTTGGATTTGACAGGTTGGTTTTTCACGTGGCACGTGTATGAATCTTGATTCGACCCTTGCATAATGGTCCATGAAGGCATGAACCCATTTGATATATATTATTCTAACATAAATACATTTCTTAATCTTGTTAAGAAAATTCTAACATAGACTATTCTCATATATAGAGAGAATAGTTTTAAATTGCTTCTCAATAGAAAATTTCTAGATATTATATAAACAGAAAAAGGTCGTATGAATCGAAGCTTTTTATGTTTTATACTATACGTACGATGCATAAAGAAACCTGAATTAAAAAATCGTAAAATACTAACCAAAAAGGCTTGAATTTTTTGATATGTTTTAAATATTATTTTTAAAAAAGATATTGATGTTGTTGGTTTGTGAATCAAAACAGCCAGTGTATTGGGGAACATCATCAATGATAGACGCAGAGAAAAGACTATTAGGCAACGCTCTTCTCGACGAATCGAACCAAAGATTTGTCCTCTTATCCGATTCTTGCATCCCACTCTACAATTTCACAACCATCTACGATTACTTAACCGGCACAAATCTCAGCTTCATTGGCTCGTTCGACGACCCAAGAAAATCAGGTAGAGGACGTTACAACCGTAATATGTATCCGCAAATCAACATCACACATTGGCGAAAAGGATCGCAATGGTTCGAAACAACTCGAGAGCTTGCTCTCCATATCATCGCAGACACGTTCTACTACAAAATATTCGATCAGCATTGTAAACCGCCTTGTTACCTGGACGAGCATTATATCCCAACTCTAGTTCACATGTTGCATGGAGAGATGTCCTCGAACCGGACCTTGACTTGGGTTGATTGGTCGAAAGTCGGTCCACACCCTGGTCGGTTTATTTGGCCTGATATAACCGATGAGTTTCTTAACCGGATCCGGTTAACCGACGAGTGTGTCTATCATGGCCGCGGTGGAGAGAACATTACAACTACGAAGTGTTTTTTATTTGCGAGAAAATTCACAGCCGAGACTTTAGAACCATTGTTAAGAATTTCGCCTTTTTAGTTCTTGGTTTTGGTCCATAATTGTTAACTTTTTTTTTTTAATTTTCAGTTAGTAAATACTATATAGAGAGTATTAAGCTAAAGAATGTATTTTAGAAGTTTATATTAATCAGTTAATTAATAATATTTTATCTTATCTATTGGGGGGTTTGTCCATAATATTTTATCTTATCAATTAGTAAATACTAAATAGAGAGTATTAAGCTAAAGAATGTGCTAATTTGTACTCCTTCCGTTTCAAAATATAAGATGTTTTAGAGAAATTTTTTTGTTTCACATGATGTTTTCAAGTTTCCATGCTAATTTTAGATTAGTTTAGTATTTTATATTATGCAGTATTGTTTTTGATTGGTTGAACTTGTTAAAAGTAAAAATTTTTTACATGTTTTAACGGAGAGAGTAGTATTTTAGAAGTTTACATTAATCAGTTAATTAATAATATTTTATCTTATCTATGGAGTTTTGTCGCTTTGTGAGCCATTGGTGTCTCCTTTGAGTGTTAAAAACTTTGGCGAAAGCCGCAAAGTTGGAGACTTTAACTCAAATGCAAACTTCTCTGTTCATCTCGGCGCGAGCTTTTCCATCTTTGATCACTAACTCATCCATAAACCCTAATCAAAACCCTTCGAATGCGGCTAAAAACCCTCAATTTGATCAATTTAGTGAGAAGAACAGAGGACTCTCCTCTGATGCTGCGATTAAGGTTCCGACTGCTCCATGGATGAAAGGTCCTATCTTTCTTCGACCCGATGAGGTTCTCGACACTGAGAAGAGGAACAAGCCACGAAAAGTTGAAGAGAAGACGTTCAAGGCGTTGAATCGTAGAGAGAGTGGTGTCAGGGGAAAAAAAGCGATGAAGAGAATCGTGCGTTACGTCGAGAAGCTTGATGAAAGGTGCGATGTTGAAGATACCCAGATGGATGATTTGAGCGAATTCGAGTATTTAGGTCGAATTGCGGTGGAAACCTCCGGGAAGAGACGTGGCGGGAGAATGCCATGGGAAAGAGAAGAAGAGAGGTTTGTATTGCGGAGGATGAAGAAGGAGAGAGTTCCGACTACGGCTGAGCTTATCCTCGAGGAAGGGTTGTTGAATAGACTGAGAGGTGAAGCTTCGAAGATGAGAAAATGGGTTAATGTGAGAAAAGCAGGAGTTACTGAAACTGTTGTGAATGAGATTAGATTGATTTGGAGGTTGAATGAGCTTGCTATGGTGAGATTTGATGTTCCTCTTTGTAGGAATATGGAGCGAGCTCAAGAGATCATAGAGGTTTGGTTGGTTCTACTTCATTTTTCATCAGTTGAAATCGTTTGATGTGACTCTGAAATGATTTTGTCATGTTTTGAAGAATAGATGAAGACTGGAGGCTTGGTTGTGTTAAGCAAGAAGGAGTTTCTCGTTGTTTATCGAGGAGGACAGAGTTCTTCATCAGAGAAAACTGACTCAGGACAGGATGAGATTAGCTCATCATTGTACGAGAGAGAAGCTGATAGGTTATTGGATGGTTTGGGGCCTCGATATATGGATTGGTGGATGAGAAGACCGTTTCCTGTTGATGCTGACTTGCTTCCTGAAGTGGTTAATGGATTTAGAACTCCACATAGACGTTGTCCACCAAACACTAGAGCTAAGCTAAGCGATGAAGAGCTTACCTACTTGAGAAACATTGCTCAAGCTTTACCGTTTCATTTCGTCCTTGGTAATTTGTCCACACTGCTTTAGCTCTCTTCTTAGCTTTGTTTGTGTTCAATAGAGTTAAGCTTCAGGGAGAATTGTTCATATGTTTCCTGAAGAAATTATGTAAGAATGAGGGAAGTTGGTCAAAATAACCAATTCTTGAGTAGATTAATAAATTTGGGAAGAGATAAGATCATAATGGATCTCTTACTTGCCAGAATTTGCAACATTTTATGTTTGAAGTCTCTGTCTTTGTTCTTTTCATTTGCGTATACTACTTATTGTCATTTTCTTTGCATTGGTATTTACGAAGTGCTGTTCTCTTTGTGTTTGGTTACGGTTTTCTCCATCGAGTTTTCAACAGTCTTTTTTCTTGTGAAGGGAGGAACCACGGGCTTCAAGGATTAGCTTCCGCTATTGTGAAACTATGGGAGAGAAGTATTATTGCAAAGATTGCAATCAAATGGGGAGCCCTCAATACAAACAATGAGGAAATGGCAGATAAATTGAAGGTAATCTTTCTTTCTTCCTTCGGGACATTTTCTGAATATATTCCATATCATTGTGGCTGATGCAAATATTTTTGGATCTATTTCAGCATCTCACTGGAGGAGTTTTGATACTACGAAATAGATACTTGATAATACTTTTCAGAGGCAAAGACTTCCTCACTGGAGAAGTTGCGGATTTGGTTGATGACAGAGAGAGATTACTCAGAAGGTACCAACATTTTGAAGAAACTAAACGCGAGAGTGAGATAGAAATCGTGGAGGTGGTAACAAATGGTAAGCAGTTGGAGGAAACAAGCAAAACTGGAACTCTATTAGAGTTTCAAGAACTTCAAAGAAAATTTGGAGAAATGGAGACGAGAAACCTAGAGACTGAGGCTGAGAAAGCAAGGCTAGAAAAGGAACTCAAAAGCCAAGAACACAAGCTTTCCATTGTAAGCCTTTTTAGCTTCCAAAAAAGTTGCATCATTCTAAATTTCACCTATTTGTTAATAGAAGTTCCATGGGTTGCTCCTGCTTTTTGCAGTTAAAATCAAAGATAGAGAAAGCAACAATGGAGTTGTTCAGACTGAATTCGTTATGGAAACCATCTGAGCGAGAGGATGACATCGAACTATTCACTAACGAAGAAAGAGAATGCTTGAGAAGAGTAGGGCTGAAGATGAACAGCAGCTTGGTTCTCGGTAGGAGCCACTGGTTCCATTCTTGGCTTCTTCTGAATCCTTGTCCAATGGTTATGAGATTTGATTTACACAAATTTCAAGTTGGTATTTGTTTCATTTGTAGGTAGAAGAGGAATATTTCATGGTGTAATGGAAGGTCTGCATCAGCATTGGAAGCACAGGGAAGTTGCGAAAGTGATCACGATGCAGAAGATATTCTCGAGGGTTGTTTACACAGCGAAAGCCCTTGAAGCAGAGAGCAATGGACTACTTATCTCAGTTGAAAAACTTAAAGAAGGACACGCGATACTCATATACCGTGGCAAGAACTACAAACGTCCTTCCTCAAAACTGATGGCGCAGAATCTTTTGACGAAACGAAAAGCTTTACAAAGATCTGTTGCGATGCAGCGACTCGGCGTAAGTGAAATGAATGATAGAATTTTCATTTCTTCTATTATAAAATGGGAGAATCTTGTGAACCCCGTTTGAATATTTTCTCTGTTTTTTTTTTACCATTGTGGCAGTCACAGAAGTTCTTCTCTTACCAAAGAGAGAGAGCAATAGAAGATTTGAAGATGAGTTTGGTAAATCTTCAAGACTCTGCTTATCAGTGAGGTTGAAGAGCTGAACGAAGTTTACCAAGGCAGATATATTTTTGCTTCACTGTATGACATATTCTTTTTTCCTTCACTGTGATTATCATGTATCTATATATATAAAGTTACCTTTCCTCATTTCTGGTGCTGTCACGCCAGCCACTCCCTTAATTTAATAAGCTCAATTTTTTGACATAATCCACTAAGTAACTGTAATTCCTATTTGTTTGTTTCATATTTCTTTAAAAGCCCAGTTTCATATTTCTTTTAAAGCCTAATCCATTAGTAATACATGTTTTATATGCTGTAAAAATAAAACCCTTCTCCACAAAGCTCCACTCTGCCGTCTGTCCGTGTGCCACCTGAAGCGTCCCTCCCCTTCTTTATTCTTTCATCCCAGAATACTTGTATATCTTTGAAATTAATCTTTTAGCTTAAGGAAAAACAGTAAGGTTCACCAATATTATCATCCTCTAAAAATTTCCAAATTTCAAAATAAAAGTATTTGTTTTCCTCCTTTATAAACATTACCTACACCTTCAAAAGAATTTAAACGAGAGAACATAACTGAAAGTATAGCAAAAATACAAACGATTGGGGGAAAAAAAAAAGTCCACCACTTACCATGACAACAAAAACAGAACATAAAAGATCAACATAACATATATTAAAGAAACTTCACACAAACAATCTCAAAAACAGGTATAAAAATATTACGACCACCAGGAGATAGACATATGCAAAAAGGTCTTTAGTTTCAGGGACACCTAGATCATAAAAATTGTCGGCTTCGAAAAACAGGACTACTTAAAATTCAAAAGAAAAAACAACTCAAACGAAAAAAAGACAAACACTTACAGAGGATATGACTTCTCTGCTATCACAAGACATCATATTTTCAAAGGGAACAAAGCCATTCCAACCTCAATGACATACCACTAAAGACCCAATGGACCAACACACTTTTAAGGCTTACAGAAATAAGGCCCATTGGCAGAAACAGAAAAAAAAAACAATGAAAACAAAATTGTAAGTAATTGAGATTTTTTAACATTTTTAATCAAAAACCACTAACTAATAATCACTACAAACACAAAAGCATTGACAAAAAAACTACTCGCACAGGTTACTAATTAGATAATAAAATAATTAAAAGATTACCTATAACAACATATAATAAAACCAAATAACAATCCAACGACAAAATGACAAATAATTTTAAATAAGCACAACTAACGGTTAAAGCGAGACAACAACTATTACTGTACAAACTTAACTTCTAATTCTATATTTTTTGAAAACAAAAAAAGATCATGATGATTTAAATTTATTAAAAATAGAAAAATTGACTACATTATACTCGCTGAAAAAACATACAGGAAAAAAATAAACCAACAAAAGAGCAAAGAAAAACATACAAACAACATAACCAGACAGAAAGAGAAAAAATATATAACCAAAAAACAAATTAACAAAACAACCAAAAAAACACCCTCATGTAACTCTTGCGTACGCGCGGGTCAAATGCTAGTATATATATATATATATATATATCTTGAAGTTGCCACATATTTACAAAACTGCCATTATCATTAATTATTAATTTATTTTTCATTTGATTAATTAATATTAAGTTTCTATTTTTGAAAACAAGATTTCCCATCATAAATAAATTTCCAAAACAAATGGAACCACTCCCTTTAACATTAAATATTAATTTTATAATTGATTTAATTAATATTAAGTATCCAATTTTACAAAAAAAATATTTTCTACATACACAAATTTCCTAAACAATCGGTCTAACCAAGAAACAAATTGATTTTCGATCTTGGAGAAGGATCTGTGGCCGAGATTTTTGATCTCAACGCATTGATTTCCCCCTAAAATAAATTTCAAAATCAAATATAAAATATATCATTAAAAAACTAACGGTATGATTTTAAAAGGTAACAAACATATTTACCATTCAATTTGATATCTTATTCAAAAAATAATAATAAAATATAAAAGATATTCCTTGCTCACAGATTTATTTTTATTTTGTATTACGTATTTAAAAATAATTTTTACTTTCACGGGTTTCATAGGATGAGTTTTTGCGGATTAAAAATCTTTGAATATGTTGTCTGATCCGCCTAGCATGGCGGGTTTAGATTATAGAATCAACACTAAAACTATTAGTTTATCTCATATATACTATAGATTTGTAATCATAGTTTTAAAAATTAACTTATACATTATCTAGTATAGAACTACAAAATATTACACATACTATAGCACATTCTTAATATTCCAAAAAAATACACATAAAAATATACACTAACATACTATATAGGCATATACCTCTGTTTAATTATAGAGAACAAAACAAATCTTGAATTTTATATTCTATCTAATAACAAATTTAATGTAATTAGGTTATAAACTTTATAAAACATAAGAAGAAGAAAAAAAATTCTAAACAAAATTCTAAATTAATTAGACAAAAAGTTAATTAATTGAAAATTTGAAAACTAAATAAATTAAAAATTATTATTTAAAATACAATAATTTATAACTTAGTCTCGCGGTGTACCGCGGGTGAAATCCTAGTATATATATATATATATGAAGTTGTATAATGCTACCCAAAACAAGACCAATCGATTCTAAACATAAACTAATGAAAGGTACCTTATGAGTTACATCTTTGCATCAAAACCAGAGATTGTGATTGACGAATTTTACCTTAACGTACTAAAGAAGTGAGTTTCTTGATGATTACTGACGGATTTTGCCTTTATAACTTAATTTCTGCGACATATCTCGATCGAGATTAAGTAACTCTCATTACAGAAACCTGAATTGACACAGAAACCTTGAAAGCGACTTGGTGTATAATGTATTATCATTTCCCTTACCTTTGATAGTCTAACTTGCCATTAGAATCCAAATTATGGCATTGCTTCTCTGTACATTTAGATTTAGTATATCATTAACTAGTGTTTAACGTGAAACAACACTTATATAATTGAGTAAGTTGTTGATGTATCCATCAATTTCAAAATAAAGTTGGTCATTGGTGTTTATTTCATGAGCAGCCACCAACAGAGGTAACATAATAAGGACTTAATTAACTGCAAATTTTACATGTCCCTCAAAGCCTAATAGCCTTCTAAATCAAGTAATTCAACGACCAAAAGATTAACCTTAAACGAAGTGTTCAGCAATATCTTTTAAGTACTTAAAAGAACAAGGACTTTACAAGCGCTAGAGCATCTTGTTTTTGCAAGGAGTTCTATAAGGAAGTCTCACTTTTCCTTATTTCGTGTAGTGAACGAACATCTCTTACTTTAGAAAATTTACCAAATCTTTGTTTTCGTGGAATAGCGTTTCAGTAGAAAATGCAGAATCTCATTTTTGTCGAAAAATTATGGAATCATTTTTGTCAAACTCCATCATTTCCAAACTCAAATATAGTATACATGAATCACATTGAAAATCGGAGTACCCAAAATAATTTTTAAAAAAAAAAAAAAAAAAAACCGGAAAACCGGAGTACCCTTCGGGGCTATAGTCACTTTGTTTGTCTCTATAGAAAATCATTAAAACTTCTAATCAAATACCAATCCGTGACGACGATCTCACATTCGCTAGAGCATCGTGACATTCTGTGGAGTTCCTCCTTGACAGTAGACTTTACTCGTATTGGACAATTGGCCAAACGTAGAGTGAGCTTCTTGAGTATTGCCGTATTCTCTAGGAAGTACCTTACTATCTTCATTAGTGGAACATAACCTCCGCATCGGAATTCGAAATCAATAAACTCGAGAGATGATAGCAAACACTCAGGCTTATATGACAAACTGATTTGATTAATCTCCTCGAAGGGCATTGCATCACAACTACCATAGCATACCTGAGGAAAGAACAGAGGAGTTAAACACACTAGAAAAGGTACCAAGATGAAAAAAAAAAAAAAACTTATCGCTTTTGGTTGACCATTACCAAGATGAGGGATTTCAAATTTGGACAGCTATTAAGAAAGGTTAGTAACTCTTTCAACTCGGAGTAAAGGATAGTTGCATTCAGGCAGGACAGGTAACCAAACTGAGGCAACGACTCTAATTTCGAGTAATGATAGATGAGCTGGAACCAAGAAAGAATAGTTATTGATAGAAAAATGTACTACATGTCCAATGTCATAATTGAATATATATATATATATATACCTTGACAGTGTCTCTACATATTTTCATATCTTTAACCTTCGAAATCTGCGAAAGAAACCCGCGGATGCTATTTCTCTTTGAAATATCAAAGAAAGTAGAAATATCTAACTTGGCGAATGGTCCAAAAAAATTCAAACCAAAATCAAAGGAAGAAGAAATATCTAACTTGGCGTCGGGATGCATTTTGTTTATTACAACCAAGCTTTCTGATAAGTCATCATTGATGCTCAAAAATCTTAATAGAGGAGCATCAATCACAACTCCTGAACAAGAAGAAATTGAAGAATACCTACATTTTCGAATATTTATTTTGAGCTTCTTCAATGACCTAGAGAACACCCGAAAGTGTATTGCATTATCATCAAACACAGATTTGACGTCCATCACTAACTCCTCCAGGACAGGGCAGGATGAGACAAGTCTCTCAAAAATAGCTTCGTTGGGATACGAAATACTTTCTAAGTGTAACGTCTTCAGACAAGGTAGGAAAACGATTTTGGCATTAGCCAAGTCCGCCCGATCAAGTTTTAAAGATACCAGTGTCTCACATGTATAAGTGCTTGTGGGTAACTCAGGACAGCTATTTAGACGATGACAACTCAGATCTATATGTTTGACCTTACGCTTAACCGCAGCATCAATCCATGACGTGAGATGTGAGGCATCTTTGTCAATAGTTACCTTGAGGTTGTCTATATATGAAACCCTGTTGGAATCAAGAAACGTGTCACCGAAACTCATAAAGGCATTGGAATTAGGGAATTTCCAACATGTCAATTCCAAACGAGGAAGCCAAAGCCAGAGACTCCTCCATCTGGTGGATATAACGCTAGTCTTTACAGCTTCCTTTAGGGGAAGATGAGAGAGTATGTGACAGATCAAAGGATCAGGTAATTGGCTTATTCGATCTTCCTTCCCTTTGGAGCAAGCCTGTTTTTCTTTCTCTCTCTCAACCATGTCTTTTCTTCTCTATAACGCTTTTTTCAGAACAATTAAATCTGCTTACAAATATTGGAACAGCAAGTCAAACACCAAGGTAACAAGGTAATAGTGAGTTAGTGACAATATTGATCAGTGTTCAAGTTCCAGTGAAGACAATTTTCAATATATATCCACATTGAAACCCATAAATTGATAACATCAACACTGAGCAAAAGAGACGACGAACCACATTGACAACTTAGGGAATTTGTAGGTCTTATGAAAATGTTATAGGAAATAAAGGGTTAAGTAAGAAGATGAAGAACATACATGATTTCGCCGACGGGAATAAAATCTGTTGATTGAAGTTTGGAATCGCTCAAGACCTGTTAATATAGGGTTTAGGGTGAATTCGTTGCGCTTTGCTTTCGACCTGTTGATTGAAAATGCACTTAGATTGAAAATTAACTTTTTTTATATTCTTTTTTGTTTTCAAAAATAATAATAATAATAACTAGATTTTTTTTTTAAGTCATAAATAGTTAGAACTTTTTTATATTCTTTTCGCTGTTCAAAAAATAAAATAATAATAACTAGATTTTTTTTTTAAAGTCATAAATAATTAGAATTATTAATTAAGTTATGGCTAATCTTTATTTTTAGTTATTTATGGTTATTGGTAACTTTAAAAAGGAATATTATGGTAAACTTTTTTTCTTTTTTGAAGTTGTATATAAAATTATTTATGAATGACATCCCTGACAAACCATACTCGTGTAGTTTTTACCAAATCAAAAGTACCTTATGAGTTACATTTCTGCATCAGAACCGGAGATTGTGATTGACGGATTTTACCTTTATAGCTTCATTTCTGCGACATAGAAACCTTGAAAGCGACTTAATGTATGATCATTTCCCTGGCCTTTGATAATCTAACGTGGCATTTAGAATCCAAATTCTGGCATTGCTTCTCTGTACTTTTAGTATATGATTAACGACCAAAAGATTAAACCTGAAACGAAGTGTTCAGCAAGATCTTTTAAGTAATTAAAGAACAAGGACTTCACAAGCGCTAGAGCATCTTGTCACTGAAACGAGTTCTGTAAGGAAGTCACACTTTTCCTTTTTCGTGTAGTAACTTAATTATTAGCTCCATTTCTCCATGATTGTTGAATTCTTCAGGAAGTAACTTAATTATTAGCTCCATTTCTCCTTCATACCTTGGGATTGAACGTTTCAATTCTACAAACTTGAACGATGATACCACACACTGAGGCACTGCTGAAAACATCACATTTGGTTCTCTCTTCTCCTTATTACGTCGCATGGATTGGTCCTTAATCATTTCCTGCAAAAGCATGAACATAAAATTAAATGAAAGAAAAAAAAAATTGAGTAGAGAGATGCACAATTAAAATATTTTCACAAAAAATAAGCGTAGATTGGAGGATAAAAGCTATTTTCATTACCAATGTGAGAGATTCTAGTTTTGTGCAGCTCTCAAGAATGGTTGGAAGCATCTCAAGATTAGATATATCAAATCTGACATTCAAGCGGTATAGGTTAAGAAACTGACGTGAAGAAAAAAAGAATTCCTGGTAACAACATAAGTAAAAAACAAATGGTTATGGTGATAAACTTTTGTGGAGGAATTGAATATTTATAAGCGAATATGCTCAGATGTTGAGATGTAAACCTTCCAAGTATTACTACTAATAACTAGATCCCTAACCCTCGAAATATCGGTGAGGATATCGTGAATCACTTCTTCAGTAGGGTAGAAGTGCTCTGATCGCAAATCAATATCTAGTTTAGCAGGGAACTCCGAATTGATGATCTGAAAGCTTTTTTGCTGAGTAAACCTTAGTCCTCAGACACTGAAGTAGAGGTGCATCAACCACAACTTGAATAGACGACTCCATATCGATCTCGATTCTCTTTAGCGTATGAGAGCGCAATTGTAAAACATGTGCCTCACCCATCATTCGAATATCTGATGATTTTTAAATCTTCCAGAACTGGAGAGCCTGATATAAGTTTCTCCAACATGATCCCATTGTGACAAATAATATATTCTAAACGCATGATCTTCAGACAAGGTAGGGAAACAACGGCATTAGGCAAGCAAGCGCAACAGAGTCGTCGTAACTATACCAGTGTCTGGCAGGTATATATGCTCAGGGGTATCTTATCATACCCATAATAATCAACATCAAGATGTTGAATTCTACGCTTAGTCACAACATCAATCCATGAATCAAGATCAAACTCACCATAATGCACATCGATATTTTTTAACCGGAGTTTGTGTATCCATGATACTTTGTGTGGGAATCAAAAAACCTGTCACCAAATTTGGCAAAGTCATCGAGATTTGAGAGTGAGACTTCGTCGAGGTCTAAGTCCATTCCAGGAACCGATTGCCAAAGATTTCTCCATTTGGTAGACATAAGGCTTGTATATATATATATCATCATGTAATGTCACATTTTCCGAACAAATAAATTAAGGAATTTAATATCTCTTTAATATATATAAACCTTGCTGCTAAATGCACCTTCGGTAAAAAGAAAAATTAGGATTTGGCAATAATGTAATGACGATATGTTATGTGTTTGTTTTTAGTCACTACTAGAGAAAATAAAAAGATGTATATATAATTTTTTTTTTTTGTTAGCCAGCCTATTAAAGATGAGGCAAGTGAATTTTTCGATTGGAGAATGAATAGTTGACACTACAAGAAAAAGGGAATATTGTGACGGAAAAATTGTGACCATTTGTTTGGTCAGAATATTATAACGATTTACATACGAAAGTGTGACGTATTTCAATGGTCATAAATATATCACCATTTGGTTATAATATTGTAACCGACTTAAAGGTAACTAATTTTGGACATTAATTATGTCAAATTTGTTACATAAGATATAGTCACAAATATATATACGGATTTGCAACCAAATAAAGTAGCTAAATTCTATGATTTTTGTGACTATATTTACGTCACTTTTAGTTACAAATATTTTGTAACTACTTTGTCACAATTAGTCACTATTTTAGTTACATTTGTGTTTAGCCATATATTGTAACATAGTTATCACTACTTTTGTGATTACAATAAAAAAATGTGAATTTAAAATTAAATAAGACAATAGCTTCAATATTGTGAAGAAAATAGGAAAAAGTTCAACATGATTTCGATTTAAACAACACAAAGATTTCTTATGCAGATGGATAGCTTCATCACTATAAAGAAAGGGAACAAGTCGTCGTAGCTATACTTTAGCTTTGGATGCTGAACTGTTTTGGATGAAGACTAGACAATCTTTTTGGTTTGATTTATAAGTCTGTTGATTACGTCCAAGCTCAATAAATTTTTCTAGATTGCAGGAATAAAGAAATCCAGTTTTTGAGTTTGTTTTGCTTTGCTTAACGGAGTTCTCCGGTCTATTCAAAGAACATGTCAATAATTATAAGGTTATTTTGTATCTAAGGCAACTTGAAAAATTATAAGACCTATTAGGCAACTTGAAAAAATGATTTGTTTTGAGTGTATTATGATGCTTTGTGTTTTTTTCTGAACCTAATTGAGAGAAGAATCGGTTTGGATTTAAGAAACAAAAACAGAACAAATCAATCTAAGTCAATGGCGCCTTTATTTTAAATGTGTCAGTCTGTCAGATACGATTATGGTTTTGAACATGTTCTTGGTGTAGAGTTACAGAACGGTTCGAGAGTCTGTGGAGTGATCGGAGACCAATGGAGCAGTTTCGTAGGTTGTCGTCTTCCGAACCAAAACTTCAAGCTCCCTAACTCAATCTATACTATGTCGCCTGATCAAAAAAATACTCTGTATGGACCAGACCAAGCTTGTTTCACCTTTCTAGCTATGGCACTTTTTGCATCTCTTGCCTGTCTTTGGCCTTTTCAAGAGATTTTCTGTCACGATGGGAGCATCATAGCATTCAGTCCTGATACAGAGCAAGCAAGCTTGATTCCTTCAATATTTCCAGCCGGCGATCTGAAGTCTCTTTAGTATATATATAATAGAGGACCTTTGGTTTGTTCATAATAAATTAAACTGGTTTACTTAAACCTACTTAACCAAGTCTGGTTTAGACTAATAACAAATACTCTTTTTTCCTCGCGAGTCTCTTTATTCGCCGCCATACCTGTCTGAAACAGAGCTTCGCTGTCGGTGAAGAGGTGAAGCCGATTCTATTTCTATTACATTATAGGTCCTGTTCTTTTTCAAATCGCTGGATGAGCGACTGCAACAGATTAAAACGACAGTGGAAACGAAATTCAAAAAGACAATGGCAAAGGCAAGACGGTGACGCGGACATGTCTACTCAAGTGAGAAAAAGTGTCGCTGGGAAGAGACAGGAGTCGCCGGATTTTCTAGCGACCATCTCGGCAGCTTATTTCAACAATACGACGACTCTTCTTCACAATAGCAGAACAAAATCAAGTCAAAGTTACAAGATTTTGTTCTTCTCTCTCGCTTTAAATTTTCTGGGTTGCTCCAAATTGGTCTAGTCTAAGTTTGAGTTAAACGTTTTTGGGTTAGCAACCATCCATGCATGTGTCTTGGGTTAGCTTAATGTATTGATTTTGTTTCTCTCTTCTTCTTTTTTTTTTTTCCTTCGAGAGCTTTTAATTTGGAGATTGATGTTATTGTAGTGGCTTCTTCATGGACACCCANCATTGAGAAGCCCTTAAAATGTGTCAAAACTATTTAACCATCTCCCTCTACGCCACTTTCTTTTTAGCAGAGCGATTGATTTTTCATTCATCCCAGAAGTCTCATTCCAAGGTATTTCTACATAATTCTAAACTTTTAGAAGTTTATCTAAATGTTAAACTGCAAATCTTGTTTTAGTTCAATTATGTGAAACAAAATTCTGATTTTTACTCATTCAGAGATTGACATCTTCTGAATTTTTATGTGTTTACAGTGCACAAATGGAAGAGCCATATGTGGATCGTTCAAGCTTACCCAGGCTGCATCCTTCTCGGTTAAATGGAGCTAAATGGTATGAAATTTCTCCTAAATACTAATGATTATTTTCACAGATTTATAATTAAATGTGATTTATTTCAATGGAACAGGTTTAAACACCACACCCAAGTATCAACCGTTGTCTGAAAGGTCATCCAAAGTTGTTTTAAGGGACCATGGTACTCATGGAAAAGAGTGCCGGCCTTCTACAAGAGAACTTGGTTTTCTCTCTTCATGGTACTATTTTTTTTTTTTTCATATGCAATTTCACAAGTGATTTCTAATGTTGCTCATCATCTATGATCTATTTTATTTTTCAGAAAAAGTTTAACTGGGATGCTTCTATCAACTATCAAGTTGAACGAGAGTTCACTAAGCTTGCTGCATATCGCCTCAAAGGAATGATAAGCCATGCTAAGAAGGGAGGAGAAAAACCAGATTGGATTTTGTCTGATTATTGGACGATTATGCAAGCACATTGGGCAACAGCAAAAGCAAAAGCAACCAGTGAGAAGGCTCGTGCTTCTCGAATGTCTGATCGCAATGGTTTAGGCCACATTCCCACCTAGCTGGTTCACGTTCATATGTCAAAGTTCAAGATGTTTTGGTAATGTTCTTTTTCATTTGCTGTCTTCATTATATATTCTTTGTCGTCGTACCATCCTTTGTCGTCTTCATTATAAATTCCTTTTCATTATAAATTTCTAATCATGATCAGTTTTGTATTGGTTCACTTAATTTTATTTTTTTCTTTATAGGAAGCAAACAATGAAGACTGCTCCTTTATTGCTGTGATGAAGAAAACACATCAAAAGCCTGATGGGACATACGTTGATCAACGAGCACGTTTGGTGGCAGAAACTTATGAGAAGCATGTACAAGAACGCTTGGGACAACTAGAAATTTCTGGTGAAGAGAATGTGACACCTGAAACTCTTGACAAGAATGAGAAAAATGAAATTTATATGAAGGTAATATTTCAAAACTCTAAATTGTTAGTATATGTATGAGATC
>NC_025704.1:7429809-7432686 GCF_000633955.1 Camelina sativa
AGATGTTTTGGTAATGTTCTTTTTCATTTGCTGTCTTCATTATATATTCTTTGTCGTCGTACCATCCTTTGTCGTCTTCATTATAAATTCCTTTTCATTATAAATTTCTAATCATGATCAGTTTTGTATTGGTTCACTTAATTTTATTTTTTTCTTTATAGGAAGCAAACAATGAAGACTGCTCCTTTATTGCTGTGATGAAGAAAACACATCAAAAGCCTGATGGGACATACGTTGATCAACGAGCACGTTTGGTGGCAGAAACTTATGAGAAGCATGTACAAGAACGCTTGGGACAACTAGAAATTTCTGGTGAAGAGAATGTGACACCTGAAACTCTTGACAAGAATGAGAAAAATGAAATTTATATGAAGGTAATATTTCAAAACTCTAAATTGTTAGTATATGTATGAGATCAAATATTTGTGATTTATGTATAGGGTCATTTATGTATAGGGTCGTTTATATATAAGGTCGTGGATAGTGTGTTTCTTGTGATGTGTAGTTTTAGCTAATTTATTTAGTTATTTTGTAGTGTTTGTGGTTATGTATTTGGTCTTTCTTTCCAGGTTGCAGGATCATCTAAACAAGGGCATATCTTTGGACTTGGAGCGATAAGTGAAGCTTTACCATCTGTTGGTGCCTCTTCAAGTGCACCACAAACTGAAGAAGTAGAGACGATAACACATCGACTAGAAGAGATGGAAGCTGATCTTAAAAAGAGTCTTGAAGAAAATCAGCAAATTCAGAAAAGACTTGAAGCTATGGAAAAACTTGTTGAGGCTTTTGCAAGTCAAAATGCCTAGATCCTACTCCACCACCAAGAGGTCCAAGACTGTCCATTCCCCCTTATCTAGTTATTATGGTTTCTATGTATCTTTGCTATTGTTTAGTTTGTATTTTCTTTAAATTGTGTTTATGGATTAACTTTGTATTTGGATGTTAGTTTGTTATGTAAATATTATCTTTTACTTGTTATTTTTAAAATTTTAATAATTTATTCTACTGTTTTATATTTTTAAAATATGGCGATTGTGGTAATTGAAAATTAAAACTGGAACCGTTTGTGACTAAACTTGTATGTGGTTTCGCTGTCCTAGTTGCGTAACAATTTGTTACAAGTGCAGTAAGAAAAAAGGTCACAAAATATAATCAAATTGTGACGGATGTATGACTATAATCGAGTCATGAATTCTGATGGATTTGTGACCATACTTTGGTCGCAACATGTAACGGATCAGTGACCGTCTTTTGGTCGCAACATGTAACGGATCAGTGACTTATATATGGTATTAATATGTGACAAATATGTGACCATTTTTTGTCACATTTTGTGGCATATTAGTTACAATATTATCTGTCACGAATTGTATCGTCTTTATGACTATCTGGATATCGTCACAAGTGGTGACGAATTGTCACCGTTAACAATTGTCACAAAAAATTGTGACTATTTTGAGACCTACGTGAATTTGTGACTGTTTTATTGTGACATTGTGAAAATCGTATCATTCTAGTCACAATAAAAAATTTGTGACGAAATATTTATATATTATGACCACTAAAATGGTAACAATATTCACTTTTTCTTGTAGTGTGAAGCTTTTAGGGATCGATCCAAAATTTCCTACACTTTTCAAAAGATTCTGAAAATATACGTACCCTGACCTTTTTTGCTGTCGAAAGTAATATTCTCGTCGATCTTCATTTTTTTTTATATAACTATTTTTCATATTTCTTCAAATCATTGAACGATACAGGGCCGTGCCTATGAATAATAAAAAGGCATTTGCCTCAGGCCCCCAAAATATATAGTTTTTTTTACCTTAAATTCTGAAAATTATGATGTATCATTATGGTTTTAGGAGTTTTATTATTACCTAAACAATCCATGTAAGACTTCTTTGAATATATATATATATATAATTTTTATAAGTATATAAAAAAGAAAACAATACCCTTAAATTATGAAGAATCGAGTAAGCTTGTGAAACAGAAAGAAGAAAGATTACGAGAAGTTGGTAAATAATTTATTGAAACAGAAGAAAAAACGATTATGTCTTAGTTTTTTAGATTTATATATTTGTTTTGCGAATAATTTCTATAATTTTGAATTTGAAATATTTATTTAATTCTAATTTTGATTTTTTAATATTTGATTCAATTTTAAAAATATTAAAATGACCTCCACTTTTTTAAGCTTGTCTTAAGCCCCGATAAACCTGGACACGGCACTGGAACGATATCAATTGACATGATAGAAGTGGAGGAAAGTGATAAATCTAAAGTTCATTACGATAAACAAATTAAACTGTACATAATCTTACGCACACTATATAAACCTAGGGACTAACATTGCATTGTACAAAAAATCAAGATAGTAGTTGATCTACTAAACATGAAAACACAGACTCATTATTTTCTTCTTTGATAAATGGATAATTCTATAACGAATCCTAACCTATCGTCCTGACTTTGAAAAAGAACATAGAAGATTTTAATACTAATTACATATTCTTAAAAAATCAAAATATCTAAATAAGAGATTTAATTAGTTCCTACAAAGCCAAATCCAGAAATAATAAATGCAAGAGCCTGCATGTAAAGATAGATATATAACAATGTCTTCCCAAAGACAAGGTTATAGGAGGCACAGCACAAAATGTATATCCCCACCATCATCTCCTTTGAGTTTATCCTGCAGTCCCAAAAAAAAAAAAATGCTGACCAATTTTGAAGATGAATCAAATGAAGAAGGAAAAAATCTTTAAAATTGATTAATCACCTGTCGAGAACCCCATTGCGAGGTTTTCTTATTTGCGGAAGTAACTTAGTCTCAAGAGCATCTCCTAATTTCTCAGTGACAACCCATTCGTT
>NC_025704.1:7439365-7469093 GCF_000633955.1 Camelina sativa
AAAAAATCTTTAAAATTGATTAATCACCTGTCGAGAACCCCATTGCGAGGTTTTCTTATTTGCGGAAGTAACTTAGTCTCAAGAGCATCTCCTAATTTCTCAGTGACAACCCATTCGTTCACTCTCCCTCCTTCGAGTAAACCAATGAAAGTGCCTTTGGTTCGATGCATGGCCATAACATTCTCGAACAAAACCCAAAATACCACGAGGTAGAATGATCTACATGCATACCAATATTAATATAGTTCATAAATGTGCGGTACATATAGTATTAAATTAAGCAAGCTAGCTACTATATATGAATTGATCCAAGTGGTACATATAGTTCATTAGTTACTAACCTTGGAGTGGCAATGGCATTGAAGAGAGTGATCATAAAAGGAAAGTAAACAGTTGACCAAGTAGGAATGTTGACTTCGGGAAAGAAAACGCTCGTAGGAAGAATGAGACAATAGAAGAAGAAGGTGAAGAAATGGACTATGATCTTCCTTACGAAAAAGAAGCTATAGATCACATACAGTTTCTTCCAAATCGTCACTCTCTGTATCAAGATTACCAAATCAAGTTCATTAATACCAAATTTTTCAAAAAATATATTAAGATCAAAACCATAAAAGAAACGTAATTAAATTTGGCATGCATGCCTCACTCACGTTGGATGTTTAATTTGTCTCTCTCATAATGGAAAAATAAAAAATTGGTGGCACGTGTGTGTGTGCCTTAGAATGAAAAAATTAATAAGTTGGAGAATAATACTGTAGTTGTATCTTTCTTTTATTTTGGGTCGGACACTAGAATAAAACTGTACCTTATTGCTAATAATTTCCATAGTCATTTTTCTGAAAAGATTAGCTGGACCGCATGACCATCGATGTTGTTGGAATCTGAAAGCCTTAAATTGGCTTGGTAGCTCACTTTTCACCTACAATCGCAATCATACATTTGTATATTAAAAAAAACGATTTAAAGCTCAGTTATTTGATATCCACACGTTAATGCATAATTCTTTATATTATTCCATTATTCCTGTGGGAATTAAATCATGTGCTGCAACAGTGCATAAAGTGGGTGCACAGCAACAACACATGTGACGAATATGAATTAAGATTTGGACTGGTTTTATACGAGGTTAGATTTGTTTTTTTTCTTCTTTTATATTACAAATAGTCCAAAAGAGCTGAAAATACCGCAACGTCGTTGACGAAGACAAATTTCCAGCCGTGTAGACCGACACGTACAGCCAAGTCCATGTCTTCGACGGTGGTTCGGTCTTTCCAACCTCCTGCTTCTTCCATTGCGGCCATTCTCCATACACCCGCAGTACCTGTAAAACTCCCAATTATATTGACGTAACCGTATAAGAAACAAAATTATATTGAGAGATTTTGCAAAATTGCTAGATCAATTTGAATGTGTATATTTATTTTTTATTTTGTCGACCAAACAAAATGTGTATATTTATTATTTTCAAAAAAAAAAAGTGTATATACATTGTTATTGGAAAAGTCAATATTTGTATATTCATTTATTATCATTTGGTTTTGGGTAGAAAATTCATAATATTTCAAAATATCATTTTATTTATTTATTCAAGAGATTAAAGTTATATATATAGAACAAATGTGGCTTGTTTTATGCTAGCAATTATACTAAATAAAAGTAGGAGCTATAAGTTTCTAAGGCTGTCCACCTAAGCTTTAAAACAACCAATAGGGATTCAACATGTCACTAATTAACATTTTTAGAAATTTGCAGAATTTTATATATTAAAAATTATTTTAAATAACCTATCAGGATTTGACATCTCATTCATTAACATTTTCTAAATTTCCAGTATATTTTAGAAAAAGAAAAATTTTAAATTTATGGAAATAAAAAAAAACTATGTACAACATCTCACATTGGCTAGAAAATTTTTAGACAATGGTTCAAACAAGTATAAATAAGATTAATATGCTTCCAACAACGAATGAGCAGGAAAGCTTGATTTATCATGCGTCCAAGTTTAAAAGTTTTATTCGGTTTGATCCGGTTTTTTATTTGATCAAACTAAAACTTTAAAAAGTTTCAAAATAATATTATAATATTTAAATTTTTAAAAGTTTTAAATATTATAAATACTGAAAATTTTAAAAGCTCTTAGCTTTTAAAAAGTTTTTAAATATTATAATTTTAAAATTTTAATAGTTTAAAATATTATAAATATTGAAACTTCTAAAAGTTTTAGCTTTAAAAAGGTTTCAAAATATTATAATTTTTAAATTTTACAAATTTCTTAACATTTATAAGCTTTTTTAAAAAAATAAAATTTATTAATTTTAAAAATTTGAAATATTAGAAATATTGGAACTTTTAAAAGGTTCAAATATTAAAATATTTAAACTTTATAGAATGTTTAAAATATTACAATTACTTAACCTCCATAGAAATTTTAAGATAGTATATCTATACTAATAAAAAGTTGAAGCTATAAACTCCTAAAGGTGTTCATATAGGATTTTAAAAAACCAATCAGAATTAGATATTTCGCTAAGAAATTTTTTGGAAATATAGTAGTAAACTATATTATTACGATTATTTAGAAAAACAAAAATAAAATTCATAAAAATAAAAGAAATATGTACAACGTCCAACATCGGCTAGAAAATTTTAGACAATGGCTGAGAACCATTATAAATAAAAAAAATATGTTTTTAACTATAAATTTATCAGGTTTGCTTGATTTATGCTTATTTATCAGGTTTCCAAATTTAAAAGTTATTTGATTTATTTTAGCAAATTAAATTTTTTAAAGGTTTAAATATTTATTATATAATGTTTAGAAATATTATGAATACCTCCATAAAAATGTCAAAATATTATAATTATTTAAACTCTATAAAAGTAAAAGTGTCATTAATATTTAACTCTAAAAAATGTTACAGATAATTAAATTACATCTAAATTTTGCAATATTTTAAATATTTAATCTCTTTTAAAAATTTAAAAGTTTAAGAATTACTAAATATTATATATCAAATTTTTTAATATATTAAAAATATCTTACTTATCTCCGTTTGTGCTTTATATCTCTTATGAGCTGTAAAACATGTTTTTGTGTATGAATTTACAGATGATTTGATACTTTTGCAATAGAAAAGTTTATTTTTAAGTCTAAGAAAGAAGGATTGACGTCGCAAGACCTTGATTTGATGTTATTTGAGTTTAAAGAAGAAGGATCGACGAAAAGCACAAATATTGTTTTTACTATACATGTGTTCGTATTACTTTCTCTGCAAGTAAGGATTTTGGTTTGAGAAGTAGATGGATAAAATTATCAATAATTGAGTGCATGTGTTGATTATGCTGGTTTTCATGAATTGCACAATTTTTATGAGAAATAAATGATTTTGGTCTTGGGGTTTGATGGGTTAACAAGTTATGTGGTAGTCTAAAAAAATATTTTTCAGTGAAAGAATGTGAAAAAGTTGACGAGGAAGAACAAGAAGAAGAGTATAACAAAAAATTGGACGGTAAAAGTAACGATGACATTCACCATAAAATTTGACAATGAAAATGACAAGAAAGAATATAAAAAATAAGAAAACATTAAATAAAAAACATAAAAACATAGGTGATAGCGATCAATTAAATATGAAAACGAGATAAATTCATGATTATAAATTTGTTTCATTTTTCTGGTGGCCAAAGAAATGATTTAAGATATGTGAAGTCACCAGTTTGATCCGCCTTGCCTGGACGTCGAGTTAGATTCATGATTTTTTATCAGATTTGATTTTAAAATACAACTAATTTTTCTATTTTTAAAATTTGTGTATATGAAATTTATTTTTTTCCTTAATAGTAATTTAAAGTTTACTCTAAGATAATATTTCATTACCGTCATCAATCATATATAAATTTTTTTATCAAATAAACCCATGCGTAGCGTGGGTTCAAAACCTAGTTGTTAGTAAAAAATAAAAACAGTGAAGCTAGAAAGAATATAAAAGTGGGGAGGATCTAAGAAATAAAATATGAAGTTTTTTAATTTTTTTTTTTTTAATTTTTTTATGAAGTATGTGACCACAGACCACAAGATAAAGTATTTAATAAATGTTGATAAGGATGTACCATTGAAGCCAAAGAAGGCATGTCTAGTGGATCCCGATTCTTGCTCTGCCGTGAAATGGTAATTGAGAGACATCTCCTGCATCCTAGTCATCAAGCACTTCTTTGCGTTCACTGCACCAATGATTAGCTTCTTTAATCATATATGACTATGGTCAGTAAACACCTTGGAAATTGTTTTGTTTGTATAAACTGCAAGTGTAGTCCTACCAAATTTCCATCGAGCTTGAACAAGAGCAAGCTCCGGATTGTGGATGAGAAATGGGATAGTGCGTTGGAGGTAATCGGGCTCTGGCTGGAAATCGGCATCGAAGATGGCAATGTAGGTGCATTGTTTGACGTAGCTATGTCTCATGCCTTGTTTAAGAGCTCCAGCTTTATAGCCATTTCTATTGTCTCTCCTCTCACATTTTATGTTAATGCCTTTTCTTGCCCATTTCCCACACTCTATGTTCACCATATCCTGCAAATTAGTAACACAGTAAACGATTGATATCATTGTGGTTATAATTAAGAAAAAACCACAACATGTTAATTGTTTTAATAAAATATTATTTGGAATTTGTGAAGGCAATTTATTAATAAAACTTGCAACAAAAAAAATGTTTTTCTTCTTTTTAAAGGTAATTAAAAACTCTCACTACTCACTAGTAATTAATATATGTACCATGATAGTGGGATCAGTGGAGTCGTCTAAAACTTGAACGATTAGGCGATCCAATGGCCATATGAGTCCGCAAGCAGCACCAATGGATAACTGAAACACCTGTGAGAGTTAAAGGTTACTTAAAAGCTGCATCACTAGCTAGCTAGGAGTAAATAACTGAATACAAACTCATAAAACTATAAGTAAATACGTACCTCTCGTTCGTTGTACATAGGGATTTGGACAAGAACCATGGGATAGTTTTGATCTCCGAGCTCCATGTCCTCTTGCATTGCCTCCCATTTGTAGATCTTCTCGGGTTTGCGTTTAAACAACTTGACGTAAAATACTACAATGTTCATATAAAAACTCTCGACGAAAACTAACAGTGAGATGAACAAACACATAGCCACCAAACACTTGAACATTGGGACTAGAAGTAGACTTCTCATTTCTCTCCACCACATCATAGTCTCCATGCTTATTATCTACACTGATCTTCAGTTCTTCACTTCACAGTTCACACCGACACCATTATATACTTCAAGCTTTTTTCTCTAAAAGTCGCAGCTGCAACCTCAATTATTCTGTGGGAATAGAAAATGTAACTATTATCCTCAGAATGAAGAAGTGGGAGTGAGATAGAATTTTGAGGATTTAGAGATTGGGGTATTTCTTGTTCTGTCTATAAGTGACTGACTATACATAGATTCTCTTTTTTTGTTTAATCAAGTAATTTGTCTTTAGTTTTCTTTTTTAGAGGTTTTGTTTCTATTTTGATTCGTCGTCGTTTTACGGAATTATGTGGACCAGATCTAGAACATTATGATAACTAGTGGGAACAACAAGATGAGAAAAGGACCAAACAATGTTTATAACTTTTAACTCATCAGTCTTAGTATTTTTTTATTCATAACTTGCACGTGATACTTTTACACATGTTACAACTGGCTACATAATACACCTAATTGAATCGCAGAATCGGTATCGGATACCGCCTTTTGACAATCTACACTAGTATTATTTGATCACGCATCTATCAATAGTCATCTTTTAACTTTCATTTTGTTAAATATATAATTGCAAATACATCATATAATATGTTAAGTTTTATCATACACTTAATACAGTACAACTTTAAAATGTACAATGCAATATTATGGTAGGTGCGTTAAAAATAAACCGCGCTAAGCATGTTTCATTTGAAGGTAAATACACAAATTAACACGTTTGAACTTTGAAGTGAAAAAGAATCCAAGTCTTAACTCTTCACTATACATATTAGTGCAGTGGCAACCATAATCTCGACAAAATAAATGTGAATTAAAGACAAGTACCACTGTAAAATAATTAAGCAATGATGTAAATATCAAGAACAACATCAATTAATGATCTGTCTGTGAAATTAAGAATTGACAACCGTAATCTGATCCCCTAGTTGTTTCGTAGGAAAGAGTCAAATTTTTTACTTATGTCTGAAACTAGTGAGAACGTAACCGGAGTAAACCAGTACGATTGGGTCAGTAAGGACGAGATATTGCTCTGAATAAAAACAATACTTTCCTAATTATTGGAATTATTTAATCCTATTTTTTAGGAACCACCACAACTTATCTTAATCTTTATTTCTTTCTCCTTTGTAAATATTATCACAAACTCAAGTGACTCGATTATTAGATTTGATCGCATCTATCTTTCAATGGTGTGTTGCGTTGAAATGATTGAATCTTCTCGTTTGGCAAAGGGTACACAAACTTTTATGTATATAACCTTTAGAAAAGTCAGATCTGAGAGTGAGAAATGTCCTTTGCACTATGTTCCACTTGACTTAGAGCTTTGTCCCTTTCATAAGCAAGTGGCAAATGTCAACTTTTTAACCATGACTCGCGCCGTGTGGTTTACGCGCTTTTCTCGAGAAAATGTAAAAAACCTCGACAAGGCTTACCAAACCAAAACGGGTATAGAGCCCAGCTGGGGTATTATTGTTCTTTGTTTCCCATCAAGACTATTTAAGGCCCATTTATAACATATGCGCTATTTGGGTCTATTTTTGTCATGAGATTTTGCAAAGTATATGAAACCTGAGAAGAATACGCACAAAAAGTATCGTAGTGAGTCTAGCTACAAGAATTTTGAATCGCAAACGAGGATATACCCTAAAGAAAGACGATCATCTGACAAAAAGAAAGGAAAGACAAACTTTAGGACGAAGCAAATGCGTGTCTCCTCCTCGTGGGCATTGCATGATGCATGGCTACCTATTTTATCATTTTGCCCACCACAAACTTAAACACCCCAAATCATTTTTATTGACTCTTTCTCTCTACAGAGCCGTTGCGAAACTTTCATATAAATATTATGTCTAGTTACAACACGCCAAAGAAAAAAAGAAAAAAACAATATAATATATTTTACCGCATGTGGTAAGTTTGTCCTCTTCTAATTCAAAAGATTCATTGGATCCAATGATTTTTTTTTTTAAAACATAACGTAACTCGAACATTTGTTCTGTTTTGCTCTTATTCACAAAAATCACAATCTCTATAATTAAAATAATGTAATCAATCCTAGAGAGAAACGATTATATATAGTCTACAAAATCTTATAATCACACTAACAACAAAAAAAAACGGCTATGGAATTAAACATAAGACAATTTCAAAGTATAAGATCTCATAAATATTTTTATATGTTTTACAAAAAAAAATAAAAGGGAGAAAAGGTAAAAAGAACAAAAAAAGGTTTTTATTTATTTTTATTGTTCAGGAATAGTAACTAGGACTGGTCTCCATGGTTTTCTCAAAATCCTCAACCGAAATGATTGAACCGAACCGGACGAACCCAATCTTCGACCCGTTAACTCTCTCCCGTCACCGTTATAAGCAACGGAGCGAACTGTCACCGACGACAGATTCTCGCTCCTCTCTTCTCGGCCAATCTCTTCTCTACCATTGAACGGCGGCGACGGCGATGTCACCAAGAGCTCTTTCAGTTTACACCTAGCAGCACGGTGGTTCCCCCTTTTATTTTTCCCGGAGTTTCCATCAGATTCCGGCGAATCCTCAAGGATCTGACGGAGATTGCGACTACGACTGTCGGAGCTCTTTTCGAACAGCATCCGCAGGGTTTTACGTCGCCGGAGATTAAATACAGGGCTCCTCGTCGGACTCATCGCTGGGTTCCCGGCGGCAGAGGATGCCTCTAAGCTGCGATGTGCGGCGAAGAGCTTGAATTTGTGTAGGCGGGAGAGTGACATGGTGAGATCCAACGGTGGATCGAGTCGAGACGATCACGAGTTCGCCGTCCGATCGCGAATCTTCTCCCTCTTACNTTTTTTTTTTTTTTTTTGTTCGGTCACATTTATAGAAGATGCGAGAAGTTAGCAACTTTAGTAACGGCGAAGTATTCATAATAATCATAGTATTTTTTTAAGTAGTGGATTTATTTATGTTATGTGTAATCTTTGTATACCTTATAAAAAATTCACCAAATTGCAATTAAGGGGAAGTGATTAGTCGCGAGTCGCGACATAACGAAAAAAGTAGTGTTTGGAAGCACCTGACACGTGTATGTATGTATATGTCTGTGTAATCACGCTTATTGTAGAGTCTGTCTAAGGGCTTGACTGGTTCTCCCGCTAGCTCCCGCAAACGCTGCGTTTGCGTTTGCGGGCGGTTGCTAGCGGTTGGGGCCAATCACACAAAACGCTCCCAATCGCTTTCAGTCGTTTCCAATCGCTCCCAACCATTGAATTCCAAAAGCTAGTTCCCGCAAGCGTTTGCGGTTGCGGGCGATTGCGGTTGGAATAATTTTTAATAAAAAAAAAAAAAAAAAAAAAAAAACCAACGACAAATTTTTTTCTATCTTCTATATATGTTTATCACCTTCTCAACCCTAACCAAGCCGTAACCCTAGTCTCTCAAACCTCCAAGTTATGGCGTCAACCCAAGGTGATGAAAATCAAGATGGAAACGTAAGTATTGAATCTCTTTTATCATTCATTATATGTTATATATGTGTAACTCTTTCTATTTTTTTCATAGCATCATCTTTTTCATTCTATATATTGTTTTGAGTTTGGTGATTGAATATATGTCTCAACTTGTTTTCTCGAATAGAAAATTACCTGGTCAGACGAGATGACTCGTTTGTTGTTAGATTTGATAACGCTAGAGAAACAAGCTGGAAATTCCAGAGGCAAAAGTTTGAGTGAGAAAGGAAAAGAAAACGTTCTTACAGAATTTAGAAAGGAATTTCCACTAAACTTAAACTGGAACAAAATTAAGAATAGACTTGATACTTTAAAGAGGCAATATGAACTGTATCGTAAAATCACGTTTGGAGCAACTGGACTCGGAGTTAATCCAAGGACAGGAAGTCTTGATGCCCCTGATCATTGGTGGAAAGATAAAATTAAGGTATGTAACCACATATTTGTGTAATTATTAATTTCTTGTTTTGTATTTTCATTGATTGGAATTTTGTTTTTGGTTTATAAGGCTTATCCTGAAGCTTCGAGACTCCGGTCGCACCCACTGCGGTTTATACCGCTTCTTCATGTGGTCTTCCGAGATGAAACGGTTGTGGTGGAGGAGTCATGGCAACCAAGACGTGGTGTAAATCGTCATGCTCCATTAGTTGACGTAAGTGAGACTGAACGTACAAACGAAGAAGACGAGAGAGAAGATATGATGCGTGAGAACGAACCTCATCATATGGAAACAGAAGACCCAGATTGGATGTCACAAATTCCGAGGGAAAACTCTGCAAATCCAAATTCCGAGGCGGAACCATCATTTGCATCCAAAGAGACATCTTCTACGCACACTCAGGAGAAAAGAAGTCGAAACCGAAAGCGTAAACAAAATCCAGTAGACTCGACGCTCGACCGTATTGCTACTACTATGGAAGACCGAAATGATATTCTAGAGCAAATGACAAATGCAAAGTCAAAATCTCAGTCAACAAATTCAACTGAAGAACAAATGGCTCTTGTTGTGAAACATGTGAGGGCAGTACCGGATCTGGTTCCGATGTCGGAGCTTTATTGGGCATCTCTTGATCTTATTGCAACAAATGATGTTGTGCGCGGTTTATTTCTTGCTCTCCCAGATGACGAGAAGCTACCTTTTCTAAAGAGACAAACCAAGGAGTCTCGTAATGATTTTGCTTGATGATTAGCTTTGGTTTTGTTGAGTTAATCTTTCATGGAATTTTTATTTCTTGTTTGCATTTTGTTTACGACATTGAGGATTGTCTTTGGTTTTGATTTGACTTCAGTTTTTGTTGGCCTTTACAATATAATATTTTCTATTCATTTATTATGCAAGCGGATGCTTTTTAAGAGTCAAAATGTAACAAGAATTTAATTTGTTACAGGAAGGAAGTGACATGGAGTTGAACACAGTCAGAGAAATAATAGAAGCAGATGACCAAGTTATTGAAGCAGTAATCTGCATTGATCTTCTGGATTATTATCATAGTTATAAAAATAATCCAGAAGATCCACGGTATCAAGCACATGTTTTGCCATTTGTCACATTACTTGATGCAATATTTGGTGATAGACCAAATGCATAAAATAATAAACATTTCACAATGAATTTTATTTGTTTTTCTAAATAATTATTGTATTTTTTTATGATTTTTAATTATTAATCAAGTTTAAATTTTTTTTTGATATTTTAAAACATTTTTATATTATATATCACATTTATTATGTTCTAACCGCTATTGCACCCGCTGGTCAACCAGTCGTAAACCTCCCGCAAACGCACCAATTTTAAAACGCTAAATCAGTCGTTCAAAACGCTTTATAACGCTTGAAACCGCAATCGCCCGCTTCCGCAATCTCCCGCAACCGCAACCGCAACCGCAGCGTTTGAACCAGTCAAGCCCTAAATTAATCACGGTTACTGAGGCCCCCTAACAATTTGGCATTTAGCCTAACCCCGCGTGCGAGGCCCACTCAGTCTACTTCTATACACGGAAAAGCCCAAAATGTGTGGACAATAATTGAGCGATTTTTGTCATATTAATGTGCATTAATACTATTTTTATTTTCTTGTCTGAGTCTGGCACACTTGGTAAAATCGAGTAATTCCAGTCAGTCTCATCGAAAAAGCCCAAAATGTGTGAACAACATCAACCATATATATATATATCTATATACTTACCGACCACCTGAATAATTTCTTTAATCCGCAATAGAATTCAAACCGCGACATTTTATATTCATATGCTTGAGAATAACACTGCACTCGTACAAAGATAGATTATTCATAGACGGTCATAAGAGATGGAACAAAATTGCCCTGGCTCTGGCTCTCTAGCTATATTTTTTTTTTTTTTTAAATCATATTTTGTCTTCCTCAAGTAAAACAAAAATAGCTAAAAGAGAGAATTTCAGCTAGCCAAAATAACCAAAGAACATGATTTTATTACTCTTGTATTACGAATCTGTGCAACAAAAACATTAAATGAATAAATAAACAAACCTGGTTATATTTAGTGATTTTGTGGCTGTGTCTCATCTTGGTTCTTGGCTTTACTCCTTAACATCTCAGTGAAGTTGCCTCTCATGATACGTCTGAATCTCGTGTCTTCAGTAGCAGCAGCCGTAACCTTTGGTGACTCAGGTCCTTGAAGTGTTGGTGATGACGGTGCAATCGCAGTGGTTTCCATTGCTTCTTTTTTCCCCAACAAGCCACCTTCTCCAAACAAGCTTGTCACAGATGATGCAATCCCCAAATGAGCACCCATAGCTTTACTGATTGCTTCAAATGTCCCACCTGATCTCTCCTTCATTATAATCTCTAACGCTTCCTTGTGAGCTGGATCTAGCGCGTCTGGATCTTTCAGTAGGTTTTGTATCGCCGGAAGGAGGTAGTCTCGGACACTTGTTTGAGACAGATCTTCAGAAACATGTTTCAAAACATAAACGAGTTAACCTTTGAACACTCAAACATGTATGAAAAAGAAGAAGAAAGTTTTGGTTTTGGTACTCTTACCGGTTGCATCGAGTGCACGAATGGCTTCACAGAACGCGTTAGCTCTTTCTCGGCGACGATTTACGTCTGCTGAAGAGCTTGGACTTGCTGAGAGTTGTAAAATCTTGGACAAAAGATAATCTCGAAGCCGTTCTGTTGTGTGAGGAATGGCAACTAAGAGTGCACGAATGACTGCGATTATAGCCTCATGAGAACCATCTTCGAGAAAAGCATCCATCTGGACTAGGATTTTATCAACAATCTGCATCATACACAAATTTAATTAGCACATAAAAGTAATTGGAGAATTTTATTATGCCTTCAAGTAATTCGAAAATTTTATTATGCATTATTACCATGTCGACTTTGAAATGCTGTGCTACAGATCCAAATGCATCTATGCTTGCGTACTTTACATTCAGGTTCTGGTCTGAGCCAAGAGTGATCAAGGCTGGTAAAACATTGGCAGAAGCTACTTTGGCGTCGATATATGGAACCTGTGCAAGTATATATAACAAATCTTCTGTTAGAAAAAAAACTTGGGGAAGAAGGTGAAAGTTTGTGTGTGCGTGTTTGTTGTTGAGAAGCTTACAATAGTCTTCAACAACTTAGCAGCGTTGATTTTGAGTTCCGCAGTGGAATCCACGACCATTTCCCACAAAACCCCGAATATCATGTTATGGTGTTCCGGAAATGTGCTGTAAGAGGTCTACATTAGTAAGAATAAGAAGTTCCAGGAAAACATAATTAGCAGTGAAAGCTTTAGAGCACGCACCAAAGGAAGCGAACTGCATCCAAAACTTCGTTATTGTGCTTCGATGACTGGTTTTCTTTTGTTTTACTCTCGACTAAGAGTTGTCGTAAGAAGATAGTTAATTCGTCGTGTTTACTTGGTGCACCAAGAACTCCTGCCAAAAGAAGCGGTAGAATACAAAGAGTGGCAAGTCTATTGGCTACAGCAGTTCTTGGTTTCAGGCCTGAAGAAAGGAAACAAGAATCAATGTCAAATCCTATTTTAAGGAAATTTTCTGTCGCTTTCTATCTAGCAAATAAGTAACCTTTTATCCTTGGATGGATTGCAGAAGGTAAAAATTGAAGATCCGCCTCATCATCTCCAACAGCCACCAAAAATACAGGTAACTCAATGTGAGCTAGGTAGGAACTTCCAAAAAGTTCAGACACAGCCAAGAGAAACTGGAAACCAGCACGGAGGATTTTTAACGATTAGTGTAATTACTTCTAAGATCAATAGAAGATAAGGGAACAGTTGCCAACACAATTTATACCTTTGTTATCCGATTTCTCAAATGGTCTTCCTTCTGGGGCAACATGCATGCCAGTTGCAACAAGTTAGCAAAGCAATCAACGTGCATCCATTCAAACATAGGCCACTCAGAACGTCCCCTGGTCAGATATTCCAGTCAGATAAGAAGTAGTACGATTATATACAAGAAGATGTCAGAAATTAGAAGAAATTTTGTCGTCCAGAGTAGCTGAGGGGTTTGAGAAGCTTACTCGGCATAGGTCTCAAGCAAAGAAACAGAGAAGGCAGATTCCTCTGATTTTGAGATAGAGGAAAAAGGACATGTTGCCATTGCCTTCTGGTGTATAGCTGGAAGCAACTCCATGAGCATTCTTAGCAGGACATCGATGTTCCATCGCTCACGTTCACCTAAGACTCGTAGATGAGACTCCAATGACCCTTCAACTCCAGAAAGGGGCGGGCAGTGCTGCAAATGAAAAGGACTTAAAATGAGGTATTCCAACAACCATTCGCAGTTTCAATCTTCAAATGGACAATGTATTGGTCTATACCTGAGCAGAGCTCAATGTGTGAGAGAGAAGAACTCTCAAGATATGATCCAGTCTGTTACCCCATTTTATTACTGCAGGAAGTAGTTCTTTCAATGTGGTTTCAACCACCAGGCCAGATGGATCGCATATCAGCTGAAACATCATCTCCTCGACCTAATAAACAAGTAGAAAGCTAGCGTTGTAGCATGGTTTTATTGATATTAACCAAATGTCTATGCTATTGTCTCATGCCAACCAAAAGACACCACTATATCCTAGAAATTCTGTAATCAGCCTGTTTTAGGGCTGCAAATTTAGTGACGCTGACCTTGAAATATTTGTCTGTGTTTGGAAACAGTGGAAGCAGCAATGCCAGATTATGAGCGGCAGCCTCTCGAACAACAGTAGCAGAATCTTCAATGAGTTGTTGTACGATAGACAAAATCAGAGAGTCGCGTATCTCAGGGCGGACATATTCTGCAAGCTCCCCACATGATTGAGCAACTAGCAGCCTGCGTTCTTCATATGTATGATTTATCTGAAATAGACAACCAGCATGTTATCACTCATATCAAGAAAATAACACAAAATGTTCAAAGCGTGCGCAAGAGTAGCATTCACCTGTTCCCAACACTGTGGAAGCAATTCTGTCTCTGTTCTCATTTCCCCAACATTCCTCGATAGGCTAACACATGCCTGAAGATAAACAGTAAAACGCCTCAAGCTCAAAACCTTACAAGTCTTATTATACACAATGAAAGCTTAAAAGGTAATACAGTAACCTACATCCATTATAATCCTTCTCTGCTGTTCATCTGGACGTTTGATCAGGTTGAACAATGTATGAGTCAAGGAGTCTCTTGTACCGCTAACTGGATGCCGCTCAATTGCACACATCATCAGGGGAAGGAGTTCCTATCAGTTAAAGAAACCAAATAATTAATATTTCATCCACTTTCCTGACTGGTAAAATTGGAAAAAAGAACTCAAACCTCTCGATGGTTTATCAGAACATATGGAACAATCTTCGGCAAAGCATCTGCGAGTATCTGAATAGTTCCTAAACCCTGCAAATGGAAAGAGGAATATTCAAACAACCATCTAAGATTTTGTTGACACAACATTAGCAACGTATAGCGAAAGGAAAGCAGACAGCTACATTGCCCGCTACCAATTTTTCTGATGACAAAACAGGAGCTCTTTCAAAGTACTGTATTAAATCATTTAGCAAAGGTAAAAAAAAAAACAGAGCATTCACGATATAAGAACAAGTACTCCAAAGCATGATCAAGACTTGCCATTTCCTCAGAATCAGCTTCACCATTTGCTTTGTCTGATTTTGAGTTAGAACCACGACCAATCCCAGGATCCACTTTCAAGATGCTTCCAAGGTCTCCGGGTGGAAAACTACCGTTTGATGGATTTAACAAATAGTTTGAGACTTCTTTCTGGTTCTGCAAAGTACTATTGCTTGCCTCTGCAGTTACTTCTCTTTGATCAGCTATTATATTCTTAACTTCTTCCACCACAAGATCGTCTTCTGTTTGTATGTGTCCTTTCTCAGCCGTTATAGAACTATCATAAATCAAACCACCATCCTTTTCTACTATTGGTTTCTCAACTTCGTCTGGTAGAGAGCTAAACTGTTCCTCGACATTTTCCTTGGATTGTAATTTTACAGGATCACCTTCATTCGCTGACATGTATTGACCAGCACGAGATCCTTCAATATGCATTTTAAGAGAAGTGATCTCAGCCCTACAGTCATTGAGGATCATCCTCTGATGCTCTGAGGATTGCTTCAAACTTTGCACCTGAAAACTATCAGTGTCATTTCAGGTATTTACATTTCAGATATGTATGAGCCCGTCTCTTTAAGATACACAGTCTATAAAAAATGACTACCTGCTTTTCTCTATCCCTCAGATCCTTCTGAAGTGATTCTGTAGACTTGTTAAAAGCACTGATTTGCTCTTCGAAATCTTCTTTGCTCTTAAGTAGTCCATCCTTTTCTTTGTTTAGCCTCTCGATCTCCTTTTTTAGTGAATCATTCTCCTGAAGCATGGCTATTTTCTCCTGCATCCAAGAAATAGCGAACCATGAGTTATTCAAATGCAAAATACATATGGAACATTCTGGTGGATTTTATTCTCGCAGATGCTCAAAGTGCAACTTAAATGGTTGGTATAATTCTCAAATACAAAAGGTTGCACTTAAAGCAAGCTCCCATTCTACATAATCATCCCGCAATCAAAATAACATCGAGTTTCAGATAATAACTAACGGAAAGATGCAGAGGGAAAAGAAGAGGGAAGTTGATTTTGTATAAGACAATAACGTCAAAGAACTAAATTTAAAGGTATTGATCTTTCTGACAGCATCAGTTCAATTTGATAAACATGCAAATTAAGGTTTCAGGATATAACCTCAGCTGCTTCTGAAGTTGATGAGAGGTACTGATAGTAATAATAGCGCAAGGCATCAGGCACATGTGCTGGACTGTCCTGCCAAACGTCCAAGTTCTGGTCTGTCACCTGAGATAAACAGAACAGACATCAAATTTACAAAATTGTTCCAAACACAATAACAGCACACACAAATAGGTCAGACACTTCTGTTTCTCCTTCTGGAGTTAGAGATAATTCAGACCTGAAACTTAGTTTTGGTCCGTGAACTAAATTTAAATTGAAATATTTACCCAAAACCTAACAAATCTATCAACTCAAACCCAAACACAAGACAGTATCAGCAGCCTCTAAAGGAAACTATACAATTTCAATTGTTGAAAAACACAACCTTCGGAAGAAATAAAAGTCTTAGACAGCTTCACCATAGAGAGTTACAAAATAGTTACCAAAATGGAAAACTAAAAATGGAAATAAGCTACTAAAAAGCTCCAGTTACTTTTTAGTTATTCTTTATTACAACATGCCTAGATGAAGAGGCAATGAGGCCACAAAATAGGCACAAAGCAAAAAAAAAGTTAATCGAGATTCCAAAATGGCGTTTGCGGCAATTAGACCCAAAAAAGAAACAGAAGAACTAGGTGGGTTGCAGTATATACATATTAAGATACCTCCTCATAAAATGTCATAGCGGTAAGCCTGTAACCTGCAAGAAGAAGATATTCTTTCACTGCACAGTTTAAGTCTTGACGTTCATTGTTCTTCAAAGGCCCTATATCTGTGAAGGAAAAATCTTTCTTTTTCCGTTGAATCTCTGGTCTGTTGTCTTCAAACTCATCTGAGTCCAACTCTGAGAAATAACGAACAGTATCAGGACATAGTTTGGTGATTAGGTTGCTACCATACTGGACTGTGCATTATAAATGATTGCTTGCATAAAGTAAACCTATGCAGAAAATATCTCCATGGAGAAACATGAAAGAATAGAGGAGATGGCCTATAGACAGGAACTGAAAGCTAGACCAGCAAATACTTATTGCAGAGAGAACTTCTAGATACATTCACGTGTCTGCACTCTGAGACTATGATTTTAGTCAAATTAGACTCCCTAAACGGTCGGTCATCACTGAAATTTCTGAAACCCTACCGACTTCATGGCAAGAAACATGAACTGTGTGTCTATGCATACACGTTTACGGAAGTAGAGGACTATGAGACGAGAAAGAGCAGAATAAATAATTGAGTTCTGGGTTACCTTTTGACTTGTCAATCGAGTGATCAGATTTCTTCTGTCCTTCAGTTTTCAATCTTGTAATATCCTCTTGAGCTAGACGAAATTCATATTCGCTGATAGCTAGTTTCTCAGCTAATGCTTCTTTCTCCTCCAACAAACTTTGTGGATCCGCAACTGTATTTCAGGGTAAAAGTTACCATATATCCTACCAACCATATTGTCTAAGAAAGCCTGAAGCTAAACCAAAACACAAGATACGACATGGTCATAAAACAGGCGGACTAATCACCCTTCAAGAAACCTTCAACTATGATTTTTTTTCAAACTTAAACTATGAGAAGAACATCAAATTGCATGCCGAACAGATACATTCTCAGGATTTCACAACTTTGAAAACATGTCCATGATCAAACGTTTACAATTTCAACTGCTTTGTGAATTAAGTAAGACCAAATAAGATAGCCAATTAACATATCCCCAAAGAGATCTCTAAAACGTAACGCAGCTCAACCACACTGAGAGGGACGATATAGCAGACAATTTCGGCAACAGAAACAACTTAAAAATGAGAGGCGAATAAAAACGCAATGCGAAGAACTGGCGAACCTCGAATTGAATTATACCGAGAAATCTGATCAGGAGGGAAACGGGAAGGATCAGAGAAGAACTCCTTAAGACGAATTGCTTGGGCATCGCGGCCATCATCGAGAAGTTCGTGAAGAAGCTCAAACGCCGTCAAGAGGTAGTTCTCCTCCATCAGGAAGTTCACAAAAAAGTTGCACAACGACGATCGCTCCGCGTCCATGTTTTGTTTTCTTCTTCTGCCACGGGAACCCTAAAACCCAATCAGAGGAAACACCTCCTTCGTTCCAATGTCTCTGTGCATTCCGATAGATAATAAACTCTCTCGATTCGATCTGATGGGCGATCGGATTCGATTCACCAGATCGTGTCGGTGTTCTCGCCGATGAGTCTCTCCGGAAGAGAGTGACGGTACGAATCACGTGCAACAATTTAATGGTACACCGTGGATTAGTTGAACCCAGATTGTTTAAACAGTGAGCTGTATGGACACGTGGACGGCTCACGTCAGAAGATCAACGTCGTCGTGTGTGCGTGCCTAGGCGAGAAAAGTCAACGTTTCCGTTGTTCTTTCTAGCGAAAATAAGAAATTTTAAACTTAGTATTGGTTTGGGATTTAAATAGAATTTTAATGACTTTAAAAATTTTGTAAAATATATTGTTATTCAATCCAGACTTTTTAAAACTCTTTTAAAATTTGGTGTTATTAGTTGTAGATTTGTAAAAAGTTATCTTAAATCTTGATAAATATAGTGTTATTGGATTAAGAGTTTTATAAAGTCATTAAAAGTTTTATGTTATTCAATTAAAACAAAAGAATCTTGGATTGTTAATAAATTTAAATATTATGTTATTGGTTTGAGATTTTATATCATTTCCTTCATAACAAAAGTCATGAAAAGAGAGATTGTGAATCATAGAGTCAATGACTTTTTGTTGTTCTTTTGTTGAAAATGAAAACGAGGGGTTTTTGGGATATATATTCATAGTTTGCTCTGTCCTCTTCGATTTTTCTCTCAGACTCAAAATATCTTTATAGTAACCTTTTTGTTACGTATTGGGTAGAGAGAAAATTTTCTCAATTATGTGTTTGGTGGTTAGTTCATATCAACTATCCTTAACACTAAACGTCAATTATATGTTTGGTGGTTTATGAAAGTCATCGTGGTGAAACATTGTGTTGTGAGGATATATATTCATATCTTGCATAAACCATCGTGGTGAAATTATGTGTTTGGTGGGTCTAGTTGTAAGGAAGATGAGAGAGATAAGTAAGAGATTTTTTTTTTTCACAGAAAGTTGAACAAACAAGAGAATATTGTATAATAATTTTTTTACAAAAATTTTACAAGATTTTATGAGAGATTTTACTAGATTAGGAAAAACAAATCAGTAAGATTTAAAAAAACTTTCTAACAATCATCTAGAATCCTTCATTTTATACTTTCCATGATTTTATTTAGAGTCATTAAAATTCTCTTAAAGTCATTAGTCTTTTTGCTAATTGCTTGTAAAAATATGTAAGATGGCATAATCATTCCGCAGAACCAATTAAACCATCGTAATACCTTCAGCTTTTGAATAGCAATGAATTCTCATCAACCACCATGAGGACAAAATTGAAAGTATTGATATTACTAATTTCTTTATAAAATGTTTTTGGAAAGATAAAAAAAAACCCGTAAAAATTCATTGCTACAACAAAGTGAGTAAAAAAGAAAGTGAAACAAGGATCACCTTAACTGAAAGAGACAAAAAGCAGAAGCATGTATAATATGTATGGGAATCAAAACAAACCTGTAAAACCAAATACCCGAAAGTGCAGCAACATGAAATGGATTCTTACTTCTCTCAAGAATTGTGCGTGTGTAACTGACCCAAAGCTTCGGTTAGCATCTTGGTTTGACACTGCGACGGTACTTTAGGAGCTGGAGGCTGGGTTTTGTAAATCTGAGCACGAGTTATATCGTTGTCATCGACGCCAGTGTTATAGATGAAAGCATCTCTGCAAGTAGTACTAGGCGCAGCTTCACTTGATGTTTGTACAGATGAATCAACGGGTTTGGCTGGAGGGTAAACATGTGAGGACAACTCTGGTGCTAGAGGGCTGCTGGTGCGGACCACTGGGGAATCAACTTGGTGGGAGTTTAAAATCGTGCCAGAATTCACAGGCGGTGCTTGAACATACCTCGAACTGTACTGATCGACTGGAATGTAGTATATTGGGTATGGCTGCGGCGGAAGCTGATAATGGGGGTGGTTTGTGTGATGGTACGCTGTGGCAGGCAATGGCATAGGTGAGTTTCCGGCAATGTAAGGATGTCCAGTGTAAATTACCTGTATATGTTGTTGTTGAGGTTGGTTCATAAATGGTGGATACCCGGAAAATGGGATTGGAACTGGTTTGTTTAGCCCAGTCTCGTACAAGTTTGAAGACAGCTTGTTCTCCATAACATGTGAGTGTGTCGCTTCAAACTTGTTCTCCAGAACATGTGAGTGTGTCGGTAGCTCGTGAGAAGAGATTGGGGTGACTGCAGTGTTGTCGCTGTTCATACAGTAAGAACAAAAGGAAAATGGTTATCAGCTACAAAATCGCATTTGAATTAAAATGTGACAAGATTGGCATGTGGCATCTATAGCAATACATACAACCCTTATGAACACAGCTCAACTTCAAATACTAGAATAACTACATCTTATGAAGATAACAACCGTCGCTGAATACCACACAAGGAATAACATAAGCCCGGGCGCATAGATGTTCTTCAAATTGGGAATTACCATAACACAAGGTCCTTACACAATCGTAAAAAAAGACAAGCTATTGATTGCCTAAGCCAATGAACTCATTCACCGATCATATACAAAACAGAAGAGAACCTAACTCAGCAACAGTATCACTCCAAGAATTCAGTTTTGTTTTTCAACATTACTTCAAAAGATAGCTTATATCACCCCACATTTAACCTAGTTATGCAACACTACCAAATTCATATGTGCCATTCGCTAAACAATTCAAAACACAGTCTCATTTCGTTCCCAGACAACAAATGAACAAACTCTTACACCTAAAACTATTCGATAAAGCAATCAAACGGCGTGATCAAGCAGCTAGAGCATAGAATACCTTGTCACCGTATCTACTGGCGCAAATTTGACCTGCGAATTCGCCGTGTTGTCCTCGTCAGTGCTTTTGATCGGAGGCAAATTGCTCGAAGAAACGGAGGATGATGTTGAGCCAAAGGAAGACTTAGTCTCGAGCACCATCGACTCCTGTCCACAAATCCCGCCGTTAACATCTCCGCTTCCGCTACTCTCACTATTATTGCGCCCAGTCTGCATCATCTCCGCGCTCTTCAACGCGTCTACGAACCACGTATCAGTCTTTGGGTGCTGAAGCACCGGTTGAGTCGACTCGTGAACAACATGCTTAGGCTCTTCGATTCCAAGCCAATCGATATCAGTCTCCGCTTTACACTGAGCCGAATCTCCCTGACTCGCACCAGCATCATTCGATTGTGATTTCGATGGGAATATAAACAATCGGATTCGCGATTGAGGAATCGGAAACTCGGTTAAGAGGTATCCATGTTCCTCCATCATGATTTGAACATCCTCATCCGTCTCGACGGAGATAAGCGAATCTAGTTCCTGATCTGGAAGCTGGTACTTAACCTTGAAAGGATAAGAGATTCCGAGCGTAACCTTAAGGTGGCTAACAAGCGAATCGAAACTCGTTTCCGCGGAGGGAGGAACGGCAACGATTCGAGTATCACCGCCGACGTAGCGCGGCGATTTCGTATGCGGAAGTGAAACTATAGTACCGCCATGCCTACACATCACCCGTAACTTTCCATTTCTTCCCTTATTCTTCCATCTCGGCGTAACAACATTCCCGCCTTCCGTTACGGCGGCGGAAGTGGAGGAGACGGTGGTCATGGTGGTACGATTTTGGGGTTTTTTTTTAACTTCTGCGGTGCGGCTTCTTTTTTCTGCTTTTGCTATTTTGTTTGGGGACAAACTCCGTTTATAAGCGGCGAGGTTTTTTTTTAATCGAATAAAGCCAAAAGGTGTAGTGTGTTGTAGCTTCGCTGTGACGGTAACGCTATCATTAAACTGAATGTATCAGCATAGAATTGTGGGCCCGTGTACTGATGTTCTCGAGCGCGTGACTTTTAAAACGGGTTTAGAATCGGATCGGGTGTAGAATAATTCAAGACTGGTGGAATTTACCCGACCCCGGTTAGTATTTCTGATTTTTTCGATTTCGAAAAAAATGTTTAGTTGGTTCAACAATCATTCAGAATTGATTTTTCAGTGTACTGTATTAGGTTTCGACTTTTGATACAATTTTTGGTTTTGCTAGTACCGATTAGAAGTGGGTATTTGAGTTTATTTCTGGTTTGGGTTCGTTTTATGTTAGATTCAATTTACAGTACTTCGGTTTATTTTTGGTTTGGTTCCAAAAAAAGAAAAAAAAAATCAATAAGAGGATACAAAAACCAAACTAAACGTCATTTGATAAGAGATAAGCCTACTCTGTTTTGGACAAGACACCTTCCGGGGATCACAAAATGTAATGTTCATTGCTCTTGGGTGAATGAGTTTTCCTTCTGCGGTGGGGCTTGGTTATTGCGGAATCATGAAGGGAATGCTCTTCTTCATGCCAGGGATGCTTTTCTACCGATGTCGAACAGAATTGCTGCAGAGCTTAATTGTATTTGGTGGTGTCTTAGTGTCTCATGAGTATTCAGATGTTATACTACACGAAGGTTGAACTTTTGTCGGACTGCAGACTGCAGTTCAGCTATTTCAGCTTTAGAGGTTCTATCTGTTTGGCCAAAGTATAGGTCGCAGTTACTGAAAATCCAACGGGTGGTGCAGGAGATGGGAGAGGTTACTTTTAAACTCTCTTCTTCGAAAGCTAACTCTTTGGTCAGGGATATTGCTGGTAGTATCACTCGCGATGGTCGCCTTACTTCATATCTGGCTAGAGGCGGACCAGCATGGTTACATGAGAGGATTGAAGAGGAACGATGCCGAAGATACTAAGTTGCGGGACTGTTTCTTGTTTTTTTCTGTTACTATCGATATGTTTATTTCTTTGGTTGTTTTTGTAACACTCCTGCTTCTTTAATTTATCAATTCATGAGTTAAAAAAAAAAACGTCATTTGATAACTGATAACAAAAAATAAGCAACAGGAAGATGTGAAACAAACACATAATCTATAGATGAAATTGGTGTATTCATCCATGCACGTTTAGAATGATTAGGGCTGGGCATTCGGGTTACCCGTTTGGGTTCGGGTATTACCCGTTCGGGTTCGGGTTAATGGGTAATGGAAAATAGAACCCATTCGGGTATTTTATTATGTTTGGGTTCGATTCAGTTCGGATAGTACCGGGTTCGGGTCGGTTTGGGTTACAATTTTCATAACCCAATTAGTACCCGAACTACCGGATACCCGAAAAAATATAATTAAAATTAATAAAATTTAAATAAATTTAGTTAAAGTTTGACTTATGTGACAATATATTTTAGATATTTTGATTATTTTTGATATTTAGGTATAAAACTAAATGAAATATTCAAAATTATAATCATAACTTTAGGGTAATTGCATTATATTAATGATAAATATTATAAATATGTTTATACGTTCGGGTTTATTGGGTACCCAAACGGGTATCGGGTATTACTCGACCCTAACCCGAACCCACAGGTATTAGAAAATAGAACCCAATAGGGTTTTATAGGCAAACCCGAACCCAACCTGAACCCGGTTTTTCGGGTCGGGTTCCGGGTTGGGTATTCGAGTACGGTTTTTATGCCCAGGCCTAAGAATGATCATGAATTTTTGTTATGATCCCATAAACAAAATTTAACAACAGGAAGATAAATAAATAAGCTATTTTTACATTTCAAAATATATAAACATAACATCCCACAAAGAAATTTAGACTAATTTTCATGACTAATAATTAAAAGATTCATAGGCGAACACAAAATTTAAAATGTAAAGATCTATTACGAAATTTCTAATTCTCTTCTCCAAACTTTTCAGACTTTACTTTTTATTTTCATGTTTTAATACTATTATCTTACAAAAATAATAACAATATTTAAATTTTAAATTTATGTATACATTATAAATTAATAATGAACTTATGTTTATTGTTTCATTATTACTTTTCTTGAGATTTTGTTAGATTTCCATTTATAAAAATAAAAATAACTTAAACTTTTACAGCTATACTGTGAAAATTTTGTGATTTTTGAAATCACTTCCAGACACGATTTTCGAGAAGCCACCTTTAACCAAGCTTTCCAACGTCGGTGGTATTGCTGCTCCCCGGCGTCGGGGTCTCACGGTCTCAACTACTACTTGTTTTCGATCTAATTCTATGAGTGTTCTTCTTAGCAATTTTTTCCCTAATTCTTCTTTTTGGTTAACCCTTTTCAAACTCTTTTGTCCATTGTCTCCAGACCAAACCCCGGCCTTTGCCCACTCTCACTGGCTTCACGTTCACCGAAGATGCTCTTTGCCAGACAAAAATCTCTACAAATCTCGGGTGGCCGCTCCAATTTTCCATCACTCTAGCGATTACTTATGAAACTAGGGTTTTCCCCAATAAACTTAGTTTCCAAAATTGATTCAACTACAAGTATCTTTAGTTACCTAAAAAAAGACCAAACATTATTTTTGTTCAACAAACGGAATTCTATCGGTTTCAGTAACCTTTATTTGTGATGCGATTTTAGTGTGCAAGAAATCTTTTATGATTGTAGGGTTTGTTCACTAAATCGAACTATAGCAAATATGTAATGGAATGCTAAAAACAAAAATATAAATAAGTGACAAAATTGGAGAGAGATACCAATCAACAGTGTTAATTAAGTTTTTATTTTTTGGTAATTAAATTGGTAATCGTTATTAAGGTTTGATATTAGGTGACTTCACAAGTCACTCAATTTTACAAAAAAACAAACTTTGCTTTGCAACGTCTTTACTTTCGACTTCGAGCAAGCAACAGCACGTATATACCATCGATTACGACTTTACTCCCTTACTTTTTATGAATAATAGTATTAGGATACCTTATCGTGCGTTTTCATCCAATAACAATATGACATTTCTTGTCATAAAATTATTAAATTTTTGTTTATGTCTCTCTTTTTTGGTCTATTTCTAACTCTGAGAACATGTTATTTCAATAGAAACGACAGTATACCAAAAAACTAACAAAGAAAAGACTACTCACCATCATTTTATTTATTTATTTCCAAAATTCTCATAAAAATTTGACTACTAAAAAACAATAAGACTAAAATGAATTGAATCATATATAATCCACAATTCCAATTTCCACATATAAAATAAATGAGATATTCTAAGATATGAGACATTCTAAGAAATAATATTCTTTCTTTAGAAAAGTAACGCTTGGAGTACACCTAGACAGGTTCCTATATTAGAATTACGTAACACGATTAATTAATTAAGCTGAGACAATGATGTTTTATCGACTACTTCTAGCTCGTAAATATCTAAAGATAATTACTACTATACGTAGTTTTTTTTTTTTTTCATATTTCAGAGGTTTATAAAGTATAACTAATGTTCATTTTTTTGCCTGCTAATTATTGAGAAACGTTTTTTTCTTTTTGGTAACAAGAAAAATGTTGCTGCAGTTTTAAGTATTTTCATTTTCTACGGCGAGTTTTCGTATATTCTTTCACGGAAACAATGGCTTTTTCTATGGGAGTTATATATATTTACATCGAATTAAAGTTTGATGAATCATCCAAATAATTTAAAACAAACGAATACCATATAAGAGTTAAAACGTAAACAGATGTCCATGGTTGCTTAGTATAATTTATCACAGGTGTGAAACTAATCAATAAGAGGACAGAACACTCCAACTCTAGTCAACTCTTCTTGTGTATATATATAGAGATATATATTCCTTCTTCTAACCGCACAACAAAGTATACAAAGAGAGAGAGAGAGAGAAAGAATCGAAGAGAGAGAGAGAGAGAGAGAGAGAGAGAGAGAGAAAATGTCCATGGCTTTGCTTTTCACCTCGCCGGCGATGAAGCATAAGCCGGCGGCGATTACTTCTTCTCGCCGTGAATCTTCTCATCCTTCTCGTCGTCTTCGAGTTTCATGTGTCACCACGAACCCTCCTAGGTACCATATTCTCTTTAGATCTTCGATTTCTAGTTTTNTTTTTTTTTTTTTTTTTTTTTTTTTGTGTTTGTTTATAGACGTTTATGAACATAAATTAGATATGCTCTTAAGCATATATAACATAATCATTCTCTGTTTTAGCTGTCTTCTATTTAACATGTTATTGATTTTCACGGGATCTAAATCATACCGTCGTTTTCTGAAGACAAATAAATTAATAAATAAAATCATTCCACAGTTTTTTAAAGTTGTTTTACTCACGAGTCACTGAGTTCAACGATATATTTCATTTTTAATATATGTATATATATTTCAAGATTTTGTTATTCACGATCGGAATTCTTAATGTTTATTAGTATATACAATACATATATGAGCGAGCATTCATTATTGCTATGTCCAATGGGACTATAATACTGTTTTAAAAGTCATTGGATTCCATGTATCTTCTTCGTTAATCCCATTATTCGTATTCGTATCATGATGTCAACTTTTTTTTGGTCCACCTGATAACTTTTTTTTCATATTGCAGAATCACTATGCTTTTTATATATATACAACTTTATGTGTGTGGGTGTGCATGTGTATGTGTGTATGCAAATTTTGGTGATTTGCTTTACACGAATCATGACATTAATTAGGTGACCTTAAGACAAACAATATAGAGATAAATTTGATTGTATTATAAATTAATTACGGTTCAAAATTTTGTCTGGCAAAGTACATTGTACTTAATATGCTGGCTTGTTTTTTCTTCCACAATTTTACCCCACCATGCAAAATTATTGAACAAACGTTGTTGTTTTTTTGTTTGTTTCTGGTAAAAATTGTACACACGTTTAGTTGATATATTTAAATCAATATCCCTATTTATAAATATCAACAACGTCCAAAAATTCCAATCTGGATATGGTGACACAACGTCTTCAACTAAAAACGATAGGACAAATTGACCAATCAATATCATCAACATGCATTTTTAAAAAATACAATAAAATAAATTATCAGATTTTTTTTTTGCAACTACAGTCTAAAACCTTATATTTATCTTACATTTTATGATTACGTGTGTAAAAAAATCTTTAACTTTCTTGTTAAATGACAACGTAACAACCACACAATTCCTTTTCCAAAAATAGTTGTTTTTACATACCTATAGAGTTTATTGTCATATTTATCAAGTTTTACTATAAGTGTACTATTTACGCTTTTATAGTTTTGTACTCTAAAAGAGATATCGCAAATCTCTTTCAAAGTACACAGGACCCATTTCTGTTTGATATTATTATTATTTTTTTTATTTGTTTCTGTTTGTAGGCAAAAAAACGAAACATGCAATCAGTTTCGACCTATCAAAGAAGTGAATAACCAAATAACACACACAATACCACAAGAGAAGCTCGAGATCTTCAAATCAATGGAGAGTTGGGCAGAACAAAAACTCCTACCTTATCTCAAACCCGTCGAAGCTTCATGGCAACCACAAGACTTTTTACCGGCACCGGAGAACGACGAAGAGTTCTACGACCGAGTGAAAGACATCAGAGAGCGAACAAAAGATATACCAGACGATTACTTTGTGGTTCTTGTCGGAGATATGATCACAGAGGAAGCACTTCCAACATATCAAACGACGTTGAACACACTCGACGGCGTTAAGGATGAAACCGGTGGGAGTTTATCACCGTGGGCGGTTTGGATTAGAGCTTGGACGGCTGAGGAAAACCGTCACGGTGATTTACTCAACAAGTATCTTTATCTAACTGGTCGTGTTGATATGCGACATGTTGAAAAGACTATACAATATCTTATTGGCTCTGGTATGGTAAGTATTCTATTTTTTCTCTTATATCCTTTTATTGCATGGTACTCATTTTCAAAGTCACATTTGACTCTTTTTTTTTGTTATACTAAAAGAAAAATAGTTAGTTACATAATTTGTGATATTATGTAAATTATTAGTTACATTATTCATATTTTTTTTGGTTATGTTTTTGGTTAACGGCTTAGGATTCAAAATTTGAGAACAATCCATACAATGGATTCATCTACACGTCATTCCAAGAGCGAGCTACGTTCATCTCTCACGGCAACACGGCGAGGTTAGCCACAACTTACGGAGATGTTACCTTAGCGAAGATCTGCGGGACGATAGCAGCCGACGAGAAGCGACACGAGACAGCGTACACGAAGATCGTGGAGAAGCTGTTCGAGATAGACCCCGACGGATCGGTTCAGGCACTGGCGAGTATGATGAAGAAACGTATCACGATGCCGGCTCATCTAATGCACGACGGAAGAGATAACGATCTGTTCGATCATTACGCAGCCGTGGCGCAGCGGATTGGAGTTTACACGGCGGCGGATTACGCTGGGATACTTGAGTTTCTGTTGAGGAGGTGGAAGGTGGAGAGTTTGGGTTTGGGGTTATCGGGGGAAGGGAGGAGAGCACAGGATTATCTGTGCACCTTGCCGCAGAGGATCAAGAGGTTAGAGGAAAGAGCTAATGATAGGTTCAAGCTTGTGTCAAAACCTTCTGTTTCGTTTAGCTGGGTTTTTGGTAGAGATGTGAAACTATAGAGATATTTTAAAAATAGTTAAACAATGAAAAATAACCAAACAAAATAGTATAAATAAATAAACTATAGTATATGTTTGTGATCCAAATTGTGACTTGTGGTTGTGGATGTGAAGTAACCAAACTATGTACGTTCAATTTTAATATTTATATGAACATCTCACAATTTTAAATTTTGTTCACTAAATGTGACTTCATATACGTCGTTTGTGTATTTTATATGTGTTTTAATTTGTCTGTAATGATGATATTTTAAAGATATATATTCCCCGTATAAGTAAGTATTGTTATGGTTACTTATGTGAAATCAGATGTATCATGTTTTGGTGAACGGCTTACAGTATATGAATATGCACATTCAATCATATCTTCCTCGTGAAGTTTTTATTAACTTTTAGAATGATTGGTGAGAGTCTCCTTCAAGATGACCCGTCCACATCGATCTTCGAACCCACATTGTTTGCAAAAAATGGAGGAGACTAATTAAACCCACTATATCTCGAACCCACATTGGTGCGTCCAAAAACATTATATCTCGATCACTATATTACGACGACGACGACCCTGTTCTTTTGTTAATCGATGAGATAGCGACTGCGACTGTATATAAAACGACGGTGGATCTAAAAAGTACAAAAGCAAAATGACAATTTAAAACTGTAATAAAAGTAACTCCGGAAAAAAAATGGAAGTAAGATTGGAAAAACTGGAAGCATGATACAATTACTGTGGAGTCGCAAAAAAAAAAAAAACCAGCGATTAGAAAATACTTTCACGTCATCAGTTCCAAAAAACTCAAAGGGACTAATTTTTTCAAAAACTGTATTGTCCGTTTAGCTTTCCCCTCTTTAATTTTCAGTCGTAGTCGCTATTGCAGCGATCAATAAAAGAACAGGGCCGACATATCAGTGACAATGTTTTTTTTCTGTTTCTTTCTACCGTCATACTAAAAGATCTTTGTCGCGTAATATGATTTTTTGCTTCGACATATCACACAACAAGTTGTCTTAGCAAAAAAAAAATATCACACAACAAGTATATCGTAAATACGACAAGCAATTTCGCGTTTCAACGACTAAAGCAGCATCGGCGGCCCATGGGCCTATCATAATTTATTGCTTAAACAAAAAAGGACAGAAATAGATTAAAAACAGGTGAAGAAGAAAATGGCAGTGATGTAAAAAAAAAAAAAAG
>NC_025704.1:7470343-7471076 GCF_000633955.1 Camelina sativa
TTTTTTTTTTTTTTTTTTTTTTTATATTTTGTTTGGTTTTGGCTAAGGGGTCACTAAAACAATGGCTATGGCTATGGCTATGGATCGGATCGCTTTTTCCTCACCCTCATCATTGTATCATCGTTCTTCTCATCCTCATCCTCATGGCTCTAGATCTTCCAGAGTTTTCATGGCTTCCTCCACTCTCCGTTCCGTTTCCACGTGAGTTTCTCTCGCCTTGATCATTTCAATTTTGCCTCCTCTGTTTTTTTACCCTGATCTATATTCTACATTGGATTTTGATATCCACACTTTGATTCTACAAAATTTTCTAATCAAAATGTAGATGAATTTCGTTTTGTGATTGCTTATGGTAAACATATATATATATATATATATATATATATATATATATATTACGCTTGTGTGCTCTGTTCCCACGTAACTATGAACAAGAAAAAATTTCAAATGATCAATATCTTTGCTTTCTGCTGAATTTGTAAACATGTTTGAAATCTTTTGTACAAAAACAAGATTAATCACGAGTGTGTGATAACCTTGTAATTCTACTTCAAATAGTTGACACTTCAGCATATGCATGCATGGATTGTTTCCCTATTTTTTTTGAATAGAAGTATTATTTAATTTGGTTGTTGGCCTATCAGCACAATGTTCTCATCAATCCTTTCTTAATTTATTGCTAGTGTATACGAATAAGACCTTGTCACATTCCGCAAAAAAAAAAAAAAAAAAA
>NC_025704.1:7471139-7486699 GCF_000633955.1 Camelina sativa
TTTTTTTTTTTTTTTTTGGCACTGTAGTTGGTCAAGTTAGGTCTGAAATTCTTTTGCTTTGTGTTGCTTGTTATGTTGGTGATACTGTTTTGGTCAGAAGAATTTTCATTTACAGCCTGCTTTGTCTAGTACTGCAATTTCCTCCTCCATCGTTGTTAATTAATGATGGACATTGAACCACGCATTAGCTTGCCTTTGTCTTGTTCTTTCAAGAAACTGATTTTTCTCGTGTTGGAATCTTTTCCTTTCTGGAGGTTTCTTCAAGACTATAACTTGTTTGCAAGTTGGTTTCCCTGAAATACACGAAAACCATATCATCTAATTCTGGTGATTTTGTTAGTAACAACAGTTTCAGTCTTTTAAGTTTCGTATTCTATTAATCATTTTGGAATCCTCTTTAATGGGAATTGCAGAGAGGAAGCAAATGGAAGGAAACCGTATATACCCCCTAGAGAGGTGCATAGTCAAGTGAAATATTCAATGCCACCACAAAAGCTGGAGATCTTCAAGTCCTTAGAAGGATGGGCTGAAGAGAACTTGTTAGCTTACCTAAAACCTGTTGAGAAATCATGGCAGCCTACTGATTTCCTCCCTGAACCTGAGTCAGAAGGATTCTATGACCAAGTGAAGGAGCTAAGAGAAAGGTGTAAGGAGCTTTCTGATGACTACTTTGTAGTTCTTGTTGGTGATATGATCACAGAGGAAGCACTTCCGACTTATCAGACCATGATTAATACATTGGATGGGGTTAGAGATGAGACGGGAGCAAGTCCTTCCCCTTGGGCGGTATGGACTAGGGCATGGACTGCTGAAGAGAATAGGCATGGTGATCTTCTTAACAAGTATCTTTATCTGTCTGGACGGGTAGACATGAGGCAGATTGAAAAGACAATTCAATACCTCATTGGTTCTGGAATGGTAAGCTCCTATAATAATATAAGATTGCTAGCTTTTTCGATGGTTGTATTGATTGTGTTTTGTTTTGTTTTGAAGGATCCAAAAACTGAAAACAATCCTTACTTAGGTTTCATCTACACTTCTTTTCAAGAAAGAGCTACATTCATCTCCCATGGAAACACTGCGAGACTGGCAAAGAATCTTGGAGACTTGAAACTTGGGAAGATTTGTGGTACCATTGCTGCTGATGAGAGGCGTCATGAAACAGCCTACACCAAGATTGTAGAGAAGCTCTTCGAAATTGATCCTGACACTACCATCGTGGGATTTGCTGACATGATGAAGAAAAAGATTTCGATGCCTGCTCATTTGATGTACGATGGTCGTGATGATAATCTATTTGACCACTTCTCTTCCGTGGCACAGAGGCTTGGTGTCTACACTGCTAGGGACTATGCTGATATACTGGAATTTCTTGTGCAAAGGTGGAATGTGCAGAAGTTGTCAGACCTTTCTAGTGAAGGACACAAGGCCCAGGTAACAACATTATAACCATTAAACCGTTACTGAGTTCTGTACAACCTACTCTGAATTTTGGAGTTTTCCTTTAATTGCTTTGAACAGGACTACCTCTGTGGATTGCCTGCTAGGATCCGCAAACTTGAAGAGAGAGCACAAGGGAGAACCAAAGAAGCTGCAAAAAACATACCAATCAGTTGGATATTTGGTCGAGAGATCAGGGCTTAAAAATTTCTTCCATATTATAATCCCAAGCAAGCTATAAAGGCCTTCACCAACAACACCATGATGAAGAGGCCAGAAGAATGTTATGTTGGAACATGTGTAGATAAAGTATGTGTTAGGCTGTTTGGATCACTTTAATGAATTCCTTCAAAGAATTTGCTTTGTTTTGACAATTTTATTTATTTGTTTTATCCTCTATTTGTTACATTGTATCCAGTTATCTTGTTAGTATTGTATCCAACTTCTCTAATGTTTTCTCTCAAATCCAATAAGAAATTAAAATTAAAACTCGAGTGTTTGGTTCTTTCTACTTTCAAATGTGTTTCCTTTGTTGTAAACAGATTAAGGATGATACGATTAAAACACCACACTTCCTTGATGAATGGTCGATTCTTCAGATATAATTTATGTTCCGATCTTTGTGTGTTCATTGGAAACTCAAGTGAAAACCATAGGCTTATATATTTATGTAATAGATCACTGACGAATTACATCAAACACTCAAAAAAACAAACAAATGAACAAATCACAATAATACCCACCGAAACAGATCAAAAACCAACAATTGATATTGATCTAACTCAAACATTTCTTACCACAAACCAAAAAAGAAGACAATAATCTTCAAACTTGGAACGGCCATGGCCAATCCTTAGGATTCTCCTCACTCTGAACCTTACCAGTTCTCTTCATCGCAATGCCATCACTACCACCGTCGACATAAGCATAGTACTTCAAGAAGAAAGCACAAACAAGAACGATCCAGTCAAGACAAAAGATGACAATACAAAGCCCACCACCGAGTTTCAAGATCACAGCAGCATCTTCCTCACGAACATACGACTTGAGACTCCCTAGGAACTTTGACGTGTTGGTGAAGATGAGAACAGAGACAGAGCCTTGGAATATAGCTGTGAGCACAGTTGTCACCATGTGAGCAGCGTACCACCTGTTTCTCCCGCAAGAAGCGGCGGCGCAGCCTGAGACAGCGGCGGCGATTGTTACGGCGTGGAGGAGGATGAGTAGGAATCCGCAGATCGAAGGGATTAGACGGAGAGAGAGTGTGAGGAAGATGCAGCTTGAAGCGGCGCCGAGAAGGATGTAGTTTGAGAAAAGGAAGATCTTGTGAGTATGGTAATGAGATTCATCTACTGGTGATGAAGAAGAAGAAATCAAACCCATGATTGGTTTTTTTGAGACTTTTTGGAAAGTTTGGATTTTGAGAATTGGGTTTCGTTTACTCCGATGATCTAAAGAAGATGGTGAGTGTGTGATTTGTGGATTTGAGAGGAGCACAACGAGTTTGCTTATGTAGAAGAAGAAGTGAAGACGGTGAAAAAGTTTCTAAATGTGACCGTTGTGTGGATCTGGAAGACTGAAACGGCTGTTTTTGCGTAACGGCTAGTTTGATTTTTAATAAAGAAGGTGGGCCCAATGATGAGTAAAAAGATGATAATAATAATAAGTTATTAGATGGGCCTAAATGGGCCGTGTATTGGTTTATGTTTTTATCCGATATAAGGATGAGATTATATCTCTGTATCCAAACAAGGTCGGTCTTCTACCGTCTTCATAGTTTCGTCCTCCTGCTTTCGCTTTTGTTGGGACTTTTTTCGTCGTCTCTCGAACGCGTCACTCTTTTTTTTTTGGTTTGTTGTTCGTTGACAGTATTCGTGATCTTCGGAGGTTAACGAGGGAATAATGTCCGATTCTGGTAATCTACAGCTTCCACCGTCATCGACAGGTGAAACCCTCTTGTTTCGCTTATTCAGACTTAGTCTCTTCTCCCGACGCCTGTGTTTTTTAAAGTAGCGGGTTCGAATTTGTTTATTGTGTGTGTGAGAGAGAGATAGAGAGAGAGAGAGAGAGAGTTCCTAGGGTTTTGAGGAGATTGATCAGAGATGAAAATTTGGGAGATTTGTGTTCGTTAAGCTCAGAATACTTTTTGATTTTTTTTTGGTAGCAAGCATATATGTTCACGTTGTGAATAATGGAATCATATAGGTCAATCAAACAAGTTACATATAGGTCGTGTAATCCAGGTTATGAGTTTAAAGACTAGTCACATGGACAAGGATGTCTTTCTCATCTTTGTTTTGGTGTTTCACTGTGAATAACTCGGTTTGAATAATCATTGGAGATGTAATATGTTCTCTATAATGGTATAGATGATCTCAACGCATTGTTTGTAGCATGTGTAATGGTTAAATCAGTATATGCCTTTAGTGTTTTGGCAATAGATACATCTAAACATTTTTTTCTTGTTGGTACTTGATAACCTGTGTTTTCTCAATTCTAGGGGCAGGAGTTGTGGATGGGCTAACACCTGCAGCTACTGATGTTGGTTGGTACATTCTTGGTGAAATCCAGGAGAACCTGGGTCCATATACCTTCTCTGAGCTATGTGGTAAGTCTTTTGTTAACAGATTCCTTGCTGTATTAAGGTTTACAAGACATCTAGGCCGTCTGTTATATGATTATGGGCTAGAAACAAATAGGTGTTTTCTTATCATTGTATTAGATGCCTAGCTATGTTGACATTATATGTAGTATGTACTGTAAAATCAAATATTAGATGTTTTTCTCAAATGTCGATTCAACAAATAATTGATAAGCTTTGTTTCAAGATTGTTGTCCACCTGTGTCTCTTTCTGTAACGGGCTATTAAGCGCTGTACTTTACTTGTTTGTTTTGACTGGACAGACCATTTCAGGAACGGTTACCTATCAGCAACTACCCTCGTTTGGGCTGACGGACGAAGTGAATGGCAACCACTTTCTGCCATCCCCGAGTTAATGTCAAGGATTTCTGGAGGTGAGGTTGGCTATGCAGCTCTAGGTAAGATCCTTTTCACTACTGCTAGATATTTGAATTCTTGATATTTTCTTCTAGTGTAGATTTGTAAGTTGTAACCCAGATAAATGGCACTAACTATCTCCTATCTAACCAGGTGCATCTGGGTTGATAAATGGATCTAATGCTGGAACCAAGCAAAAGAAGCAAGACAATTCTGGTCAGTTATTTAGACAGAAAATGAGTTTTTTCGATGCTATAATTTGCAAGGTGAGGATGACGCTTACCACAGTATGTTGTTTCTGCAGCCTTTGCTAGTACCGAGGATGAATTTGAGAAATGGCAGAGAGAGATTAAAGAAGCAGAAGCGGAGGCTGAAAGGTTGAAAAATGGTTCTGTCTCTGGTACTGAGCTTGTTGAAGATGATCATGAAAGCGCTTCTTCACCACCAGAGGGCGAAGAAGAGTTCACAGATGATGATGGAACGATATATAAATGGGACAAAGCTCGTAGAGTATGGGTTCCTCAGGTAAGGCTTTGTTTTCTCAACCGAATCAATCATTCTTTCCTTGTTTCTACTATTTTAGTGGGAGTTCAGGTGAATTCAGATTATCTACCTGGACTTCTAAGTCACGAGTGGAATCATTTACAATTGTCATCTTGCTTGCTGGCTCATGGCCTTACCTTATTATGATTGTCTCCCATATTTTTATTTGCATTTGTAAAGATTAAATATCAGGAAACCTAACAAGCCTACTCAGTTTATTATCTACTCTTTACTTGTCTTGGGTTTTCATAAGAAGCACCTTTGAAAGAGTAAATAATTAAATTTTTCTTATTACCCGAGTGCTGATGCTGTTTATTGTAGGATGATCCACCACTTGGTAGCGTTGACCCATACGGACTCGAAGAGATGACGTTTGCTAAGGAAGACGAAGTATTTCCAACAATAAACATTCTTGATACTAAGAAGGATGACTCTGAGGATGACGTGGCGGCTGGTAAGACAGAAGAAGATGGCTCTGATGAAACAGCTGAAATAAACAGTAACGGCAAGAGAAAGCTACCAGAGCCAGAAACTGAAAAGAAGGTTTTGTTCTTGTCTTTTGTCTTCATTTCGGTTTAGTAAATCATCATTTCGCTTTCTTGAGGTTATGCATGTTACTTCACGTTTTCTCTCTCTTGAGGTCATGCATGTTACTTCACGTTTTTTTCGCCAAATCATGTTTGTTCTTACTTGGATATACCTTGAGTACTGGCTTTTTTGATTGAAGAGTAATGAATTTTCTTTAGCTGCTGAATTGTTAAACTACCTTTTCACCGATATGCACATCGTAAAGGGGAAAGAAAGACCAAATTGTTCCTAGACATCATACTTATATTAGGACTAGCAGACTACTTTTACCATCATTTTTGTATTTACTAATAATGGTTGTTTGTGTTGTATGTGTCAAAGAAAATAGTGTTGCATTTCCTCATGAAAATTTTCGCAAGCGTTTCTAAGTGTCAAATTCATTTTCAGGAACCAAACAAGCCTCCAGACTCGTGGTTTGAATTAAAAGTGAACCCACATATTTATGTTACTGGGTTGCCCGATGATGTCACCCTCGAGGAAGTAAGTTGTGGTTATACTTTTCCTACCATTATGAATATCTGAAGCTTTAATATAGACTGACAGTAGGGATTTTAATTACAGGTAGCTGAAGTTTTTTCTAAATGCGGCATAATTAAGGAGGTAAATCTCACTATCTTGTGATTCCTTCTTTGTTTTTTTGAAATTTGTGTAAGTTTCGTCTAATAACGTGGATATGATAAACATTGCAGGATGACACTGGTAAGCCTCGGATAAAGCTTTACAGTGACAAGGGGACAGGAAAATTAAAAGGCGATGCTCTTATCACCTATATGAAGGTATTGACAATACTTGAAATTTTCCGTCATGGGATGTACATACAAGATTATGATTCTTAAATGATGTCTCTGTTTTCTCTTCATGTGTATTTGTTTTTTGTTTTTGTTAGGAGCCATCAGTGGATCTTGCAATTAAAATCTTAGATGGGGCTCCGTTACGTCCTGCTGACAAGCTCCTCATGTCAGTTTCTCGAGCCAAGTTTGAGCAGAAAGGTGAATACTGTTGCACATTTGTTCTATAACATCTTACTCCTTTACGGGTTATGTAAAAGATCCCATCCTTGGCGTTTACTCTTTTCTTTTTCTTTTTTTTTCACTCAGGGGAGAGATTTATAACTAAGCAAACCGACAACAAGAAGAAAAAGAAGCTTAAAAAGGTGGAGCAAAAGTTGCTTGGATGGGGTAAGTTTTCGCTTTTGTGTACTAAAAACTTACCTTTATCTCTAGAAAGACACATAATAGAGAAAGATGCAAGGAGATGCTAGAGATTCATTTCCGTACGACCATAGGAAAGTTTATAATTTCTTTTAGTAGGGAAAGATGTCTCTATGCTTTACCAGATTCTTTGTGGAATTCTCTACACTTAACCAGTACAAGACTCTAGAAACCTTTAACCTAATCAATTTTGCAAGGAAACCTTTCAATGACTATGGAAACAAAAGTTAAGAAACCGAATATAGCCATATAGGGGTTACAGAGAAATCATTCTTATTCTTCATCTTTCTGATAACTTGTGATATCTGAACGTAGGTGGTACAGATGATGCTAAGGTCTCAATACCAGCGACGGTTGTTCTGCGCTTCATGTTCAGTCCAGCTGAGTTGAGGGTAAGGTCTTGTCCAATAGTTAGTATGAGAAATGTTGCCGTTTTTTTAGAGTAGTTGATATAGCTTGCACATTTACTCTGTTTGCAGGCTGATGAGGGTCTGGTTGCTGAGTTGGAGGATGACGTGAAAGAGGAAAGTTTGAAGCATGGACCGTTTGACTCAGTGAAGGTAAAATGATGTGTCACTTGATCTCTTAAGCTTGTGGTTGTGCTGCATATATAGCTTTGTTGAACGTTGAGTTTATTATTGGAGTATCAATCTAAATCTCTTCTTTTACAGGTATGTGAGCATCATCCACAGGGTGTTGTTCTAATAAGATTCAAGGATCGGGTAGATGCACAGAAATGTATAGAAGCAATGCAGGGTCGATGGTACAAAACTCTCCTAAATCATTTCCGCCTGATTGCCATTAAAGAGTTCGGTCTTGGGTCTGATTTGTTGCTTACATGTATTTCTGTTTCTGTATGAATGCAGGTATGCAAAGAGACAGATACATGCGAGCCTCGATGATGGATCAGTGAACCACGCTACAGTTAGGGATTTTGATTTGGAAGCCGAGCGGTTAGATCAGTTTGCAGCTGATCTCGAAGCTGAGTAAAAACAAAAACACAATGATCTGAAAAAGCCTGGAAGATTTAGATGACTAGTAAATCAGTAGGCACAAACGCATCCAATCAGACAAAGGCAAGAAAACCAGAGAATCGTTTTTTAATCTACTAGTAGTATTATTTTACCTGTAGTATTAGAATCAATGAATAAGACTGCACTTGCTGTGTATTTTGATATTCGTTGACTAAAATCTTTACTACAAATTTTAAAAACCAGGATTTAAAATCATTACGTTTTAAGAAAAATTTATCATTTGCCAAAGTTTTGATGTTTGATTTAAGTAATTTATCACGAAACTTACCTTGTCAAGTCCAGTATACATGGGCTTAAATCTCATAAATTATACAGCAGAATGTTGTCTGAGTCAGATCTCTAATAAAAGAATCTTTGTGTGTTTTCTCATGAAAAAAGTTTCGAATTTTTTGGGTTTTCAGATTTCCCGCAATGAGGCAAAAGAAGCCGCCGAGTTGAAATGTTTTGAAAAAGTGGAAATAAATTTCAACTAAATTTGATGATTATTGAATGAAGTTAAAAAATACTGTTTAGGACAAGTTGACAAAAACAACAAAAGTGTTGAAAGAAAATGATCTAAATCTAAAGCTATGCGGGACCCGCTCATCATTTAGCCAATAGGAACAAGACGTATGTCAGGAAACATGTGTTCCTTTGCCGCACCAAATCCCTCAATCAAAAAAAAAATTATAATCGAACCAAAGATCCAAATTTCGAAACTTTTTTTATTTTTTCTTCTTTGCATTTGCAAATTCCACAAAATTTTTTACTGTTTTCTCACGTTTCCTGAGGCGTAGTTCGCTGTTGTGTCTGATCTTCAAGAAGAAAAAAGAGTTTCTGTCTTAAAAGATTCTGCTTTTCCCCAATTTGGGTGTTTTCTCGAATTAGGGTTTCAGCGAGGACTCTGTTCAAATCGAGCTGTTTTGTTCGGGTTTGGTGAATTCTTCGGGTAATTGATCTACCCTTTTGCTCTGTATTCTAACTTTACGAAGCTCGCCAAGTAGTCTACGGTCTTTGCTTAGTGGCAATTGCGAGACTTTCTTGTCGGTTTTGAGCTAAATTTGGATTCTGTTGTCGAAAATTTGGAAACTTTTTTGACTTTATATTTGGGTTTGAAGATTGGTTCGTATGTTACTGAATTGGAAAGGGTTTTAGCTTTCTGATCAGTATTTGAAGCTCAATTTGTTAGGGTGAAATTTTAACAAAGTTGATTCCTTTTTTTTTGTTGTTGAAATTTTTAGGGTTTTTTGGTTTGGGTATAGAGGACGAGGAATGTTTTACTCGCAGTTTATATTAGCTAAGAAAGGACCACTTGGGACAATATGGATTGCGGCCCATTTGGAGAGGAAGCTTCGAAAGAATCAGGTGGCTGATACTGATATTGGAGTCTCCGTTGGTGAGTATTTTTAGCTCCTTTTGCTTTTCATGTTCAGTCTCTGATTCAAGTCTCCTGAGTAATTTAGACCAGATTAGGGTTTTAGCTGAAGCTAAATTTTATACCTTTTCAGGTTTTCTCTGTTTATACTTTTGTTTCTCTAGTGGTCATGAGAGTTGTTTTATTCTCATGGTCTACTGTGTCGATATTGAAGTACTGAATCACTGGTTCTAGTTTGTTGTAACAAATTGTTTTTGTTTCATCTAAAATATTTCCTAATATGACTAATTTCTTTTCTGAGCAGATTCTATCCTCTTTCCGGAAGCTCCAATCGCGTTGCGTTTGTCTAGTCATCTTCTGCTTGGGGTTGTGCGTATATATTCAAGAAAGGTGAATTACCTCTTCGATGATTGCAGTGAGGCATTGCTTAAGGTAAAGCAAGCTTTTCGCTCTGCTGCAGTTGACCTACCCCCAGAAGAATCCACAGCGCCATATCACTCGATTACTTTGCCAGAGACATTTGATCTTGATGACTTTGAGCTTCCAGACAATGAGATCTTTCAGGGGTTGGTTTTTTTTGATGTTTTAATGTTCACACTCGTATTCTACTCTTAAGCCATTTATTCAAAAGCTGATTTTCAGAAGTTTTATTTAGTTGTTACTTGTTTCCCTGTCTAGCAGTAACTACGTTGATCATCATATTAGTACAAGAGAGCAGATTACCCTTCAGGATACCATGGATGGTGTTGTATACTCAACGTCTCAATTTGGATTAGATGGTCAGTGGTTGTTTCATGCTACATGTCTTTAGTTTGTAGAGATAGTTGTGCCTTAATAAGCAAACTCATTTTTATACCTTTCCAGAGCGATTTGGTGATGGCGACACTTCTCAAGCTGCTTTGGATCTTGACGAGGTACTTTCGTGTTTATAAAACAGAAAATTTCTACTTTGTTCAAGTCATTTTGGAACAAGAAATAGGATAACCATATAGAAAGATGAATATGAAGAGGTTATCTGTAGATTTCTAGATTTTGGGTTCTTTCTCTCTACTAGGACGGTCTGGGTAGATGCAGCAGCTGGAAGCTCTGATTTTGCATCCAGCTGTGGAGTCATGAACCGTGAAAAGCTTGTAATCTGAATTGTCAGGTTGCAGTCATGTTGTAGGGTCAGGATGATTTTGATGTTTTCTTTTCCTAGTTAAGCTTTGCATATTTAAAATCCGAGCGTCTCTCTTATTATCTAATTTTGGGTGTGATCTTTTATATAACTCCATTGTTGTGCAGGCAGTATTCCAGGATAAGAATGTTATTGGATCCGACGATGAGGGAGTTCCAGGGTCAGTTTTTCTTTTTAATTGTCTATGCTCTATTCTTCGTTGCATAATTGCATTTTTGCTTCCCTATGGTTTCTCTCAAAGTAATTAGTATCTCTGCACAATGAGCCATATGATCTTTAGCTGTTCATTACATTTTCTATTTTTTCATACACTAGAATTGTTATCATAAATTTTAAATGTTCACATGAGGGAAGAACTCGAGTTGACTGAATGATAAATTTCCTTCCGTTTTGGCATTTGAATGTGTGTTCTCTAGCTATGTAACCATGCTTTTTAAGTTCCATGACATCCATACCTTGATTTTGTGTTTGTTCTGTAAGTAGATAGTGAATTAGAACTGCAATTCTGTGAGTCTTATCCTTCTTAGATATGGTCTTTTGGTGTATAATTTGGATGTGCGAGTTACCAGTCAAAAGTTTTACTTATGGAATATATTCTATATTTTTTTGATAGTAATGATCACAATGCCTATCTGGATGCGGCAACACCCGGGACAAAAGATGCGATGGAAGGAGTTTCTGAAGCCATGCCCAGGGATTTCAATGAAGAGCAGGTGCGTACCATCAGAGACATAATTCTCGAGGGGCTTACTTCAATATATTTTCCTGTGGCTGAATGTATTTTGCAATTGAAAAACTCCAAATTTCCAGTTTTTATTTTCACAAACTTATTGGTTTAGTTTTCTGGTAAGAGTTATTATTATCATTGTTTCATATGAATATATCTTTCTGATAGATTGAAGATCTCGCTATGAATAATGAGTTCATCGAAGATGCTCAAGCTCCTCAAACTCCTGGATTAGTTGAGGTGCCAAACTCGTCTAGTGTCAGAGAGCAGCTGGCATGCGATGATCACATGGAGGTAGAGGATCCGAATGCAGAAGAAGGTACGAAGGCCTCTGGGGAGCTGGATGCTAATGAGATGCATAAACGTGGGGAAGACCTGTCTGCTGAATATAATGCCCCAGAATCAGCAGTTACCCCTTTGGAGGTAGAGAAGTCACAGATAGATGAAAATGTCAACACACAAAATGAGCCAGAGGAGGAGAGGGCAGAGCATGTACATGTTACATCTCCATGCTGTTCTCACATCACCACCGAGATGGAGGATCCTGATCAAGTAATGACTGAGGCAGAAACCGACGTTAATGGTGTTGTAACTGATAAGTCTAATGCTGTTCATCCACTTGAGTTCCCTGCAGAAGAGAACCGAGGTTTGTTGGCAAATAAATTGCAAACCTAATTCGACGTGCCTGCCTTATTCTTATAATTTTCATTGTTTCTGCCAGATCATTTTGCCATTGCCACTGAGGTAAATCAGGAAACAGATTCTAGTTTACAAGGAGATGGGCCAACAGATGAGCAGCTGAATAATGCGAATGCAACTGATGAACAGTTAGGAAGTTTGACGGGATTTACTGATTCTGATTTGCCTGCACCTGAGAAGGTATTAGCTGCACCTAACAGAGAGGGGGATGGAAATAATTTCATGGTTGAATCTACGCCAGATAAAGAAAACCCTGGCACATGTAATGATGATGCCGGAAATAATAACATTACTGGGAAGAAACGCACTTTTACTGAGAGCACACTAACTGCAGAAAGTTTGAACTCTGTTGAGTCAGTTGGACTGATTCAGTCAAAGAGAACTGCAGATTCTGTCCCTGATGACGATGATTTGTTGTCTTCTATCCTAGGTATCAGTTTATTTTGGTTCATTTGCCTGTTCTTTTTATCCATTCTATTGCTCTTTGAGCTAGCTTTATGGATCAATTATCCTTTTCCTTTTTTTTTTTTTTCAGTTGGAAAATCATCCTTTCTGAAAATGAGGCCTACTCCTGTGCTTGAAGCAGTATCTACAAAACGGTTACGATCTGCTCCCCGCTCTACTACCACAAAGAGGAAGGTTCTAATGGATGACCCTATGGTCTTGCATGGCGAGTATGTTTATCTATAACTGATTTTCTTATACCTTGTTTTATTTCGTTGCTCCAAGTGCACCTTTCTAGAAGTTCTTGGTTTACCTAGGACTAGGATCGAAATATATTTCTTTACCTTTATCTCAGTTTATATTTGTTTTCTTCTGATGTTGCCTACTATTCTATTTAGCATCATACGTCAACAACTGACAAACACTGAAGATATACGCCGTGTGCGAAAGAAGGCACCTTGCACCATTTCTGAAATCGTAATGCTTCAAAGGCAGGCGTTGGAGGATGGACTCTTGAAGGAGCCAATATTCACTGGTAAGGTCATGACGCTAAATTGTTGTCAATAGTTCTTGTTAACTGCAGTTACACAGATACTATGTTTCAATGATTTTCAGGTATGTCAGTGGAATTAGTATCTCTGCACAATGAGCCGTATGATCTAAGAGGAATCATGATAATTGAGAATGATGACCGTCATACTTCTGTTGGAGTGGTGGAAGATAATGAATGTTCTGTTACGGCCGTGGAAGAAAATAAAAGGGAAGAAAGCTCTGCTCCTCAAGCTCACCCAAATGATTCCGAGGACCAACCTGGTAAGGCTGATACTCACACACAGGAGGAGCAAATCATAAACCAACAGGAAGAGATGAAAGATGATAATGAGCTTGCTGAAAAAATATCTGACTTGGAAGTGTTGAAGGACGGCAATGGAGCTGCTGATGAATTAAATCTTGTAGTGAATGATGACGTCATTCAAATGCCATCTGAGGAAAAACTCGACGGTGTAGAGGATTTACAGGTGGAAGGATCCCATGAAAACCATGATGGAGAAGGCGGGCAAGATGTTTGTGCAGATCTTAGTGCAAAAAGTTGCACTGACGTTATTGAAATTGCTGAAGGAGATATAGATAGCAACCCCATTTTCAATGAGACGGACTTGAAAGTTGAAGATGAAGTTCCACATGAAGATAAGAAGACGGATGTATCAGTTGAAGTTAGTGAGATTGGGATAGATGATCAGACTCCATGCGATAACACAGTTTGCTCTACGGAAACTGGATGCATAGAAGTTGGTGATGTGAGTAATATGGCTTTGGAAAATTGCAATGAACCTATTGTGGAAGCGACTAATGATGGGGTGAATCCAGAGATAGAGTCTTATAACAATTTTGAACCGCATAATGAGATGTTTAATGAGGCTTATATGCAAAGTGCACTAGATGGAGAACCTACTTCTCGTGATGGTCTCATGGGAGACAATGATGTAAGTTTCTTAGTGGCTTCATATCATTATTCAAGTAAGACATGCCTCTGACTATCTTGTTATCTTATGGTGTAGGAAATGGATACCATGGAAGTTCCACATGACACAGGTTCTAAGCCTTTTTGAATTCAATTATAATTTATGCAAATGGTCTGTATCCTCTCTGTCTAATCAATGGGATACTAAAACTCTGGTCATCATACCCTGGTTTATAGACGAACCAAGCTTAAACTCTTGAGCATGATTTCAATACAAGCGACTGCCATTCCCATGATTTTTCAATCGTTTTGCCTATTAATTTCTTGCATTCTGTCTCTTTAGGTTTTTTGAACGTGGATGATGATGAAGTAGACGAAGATCATGAGGACGATGACGAACAATATGGTGACCAAACTTCTCTTCTAGAGAATAGTGGATGGTCTTCTCGTACTAGGTCTGTACAGTTAATAACTTTTCTGCATCCCGTTAACTTCTGCAAATTTTAGCTTCCATCATGTGAGAGACGTGATGGGTTTGAGTTATGAATAATTCTGATTCTCTTTACTTATAGGGCTGTGGCAAAGTATCTCCAGACGTTATTTGACAAAGAAGCTGAGAATGGGAAGAATGTTCTTGTGGCAGACAAACTTTTGGCTGGGAAAACCCGTAAAGAAGCATCGAGAATGTTTTTCGAAACCCTGGTATGTTGTCCATAACTCAACCCTAAACAACAAGAAAGAAGCTTTGATCTTGAATCTGTCTTATTGTTTTGCCAAATTTTTGCAGGTTCTTAAAACAAGAGATTACATCCAAGTTGAACAAACTAAGCCCTACGAAAGCATCATCATCAAACCGCGACCAAAACTCACCAAATCCATCTTCTAGATGGAGAAAGGAGCAGTCTTATAGTTGCAGATAGGTAGTTTGGTCCAATCCGAAAATATCATCCGAAATGATTCTACTTCTCTAAAGTTAATACACTTCCAATGTAGTAGTAATAGTATCAATGGTGTTGTAGGCCATCCAAGTAGGTGGAGGTTGGTGTTTGTCATTATTTTACTTTATATATGTATAAGGAGTTGTTGTATGTGTATATATTGGTGTAACCATGAGCACCAGTTTAAATTTGAGAGATGCTAATTTTATGTTCTACTTCTATGGATAACCGAAGTTCTCCTGTTTGTGATATTAAAACTTGAGAATGCTGGAAACATTTTATTCAATAATTACTACTTTCCATATAAGGTAAAAATCTATGTTTGTTGTTTCCTTATTTGTTTTGCATTAACTAGTGTATATATGATCCCATCATTTGATGAAGAAAATATCCCAAAATTGAAATACACAGTTAGTCACACTTAGTCACACTGATGGGTGTATTCAATTTGACATTTTAAATGATTTGTATAAAAAATTTATTAAAATCCATTGTTATTGAACTGATGATTTAAAAATTTACTTTAAAATCCACTATTATTCAAAACAGTTTGTGGATTTAGATTAATGATTTTTAGGGATTCTAGAGGATTTTAGAGGATTTTTGGTTTATATTGTATACAAAATTTAAGTCTAAGGGGTGTATTGAAATCATGATTTTGGAAGATTTTATGGAATTTAGAAAATTTGAAATTTCGATAGATTTTAGGGAAGTTGATATGATTTATTGTAAAATTCTTTCAAATCATACCTAAAACCATTTGAGATTTAGATTTGTATTTTTTAAATAAACAAATCCTCTCAAATCCTCCTTAATCCCTAAAAGTCATTAAAATTCAAATCGAAATAGCGGTGGATTTCATATTAGATTGAATACACCCTCCTAATAAATACTATATCTTGTTTTTTTTTTTTTTTTTTTTTTTTTTTTTTTTTTTTTTTTTTT
>NC_025704.1:7487029-7520075 GCF_000633955.1 Camelina sativa
TAGAATTGACTCAAACAAGCCAATTAGGAAAAGTACAGCTAACAGATGTAACCACGTGCGGTTGAGTACGAACTTGTCGTGCTAATCGATCCGCAAGTACATTCGCATTCCTAGGAATCAAAGTTAACGAGAATCTTGTAAACTCCTTCATATCCTCTATAACGTCGACAAGATAGGCAGAGAAAGCCGGCCATTCAGCTGGTGAGGACACCATCTTCACCAAGTCTGAGCAGTCTGTGAGAAAAGCCACCTCTTTATATTCATGACCAATCATACAGCGTAACGCCCACACAAAAGCTTCAACCTCAGCATGAAGCGGTGAAAGACTACGCCTAAAGTTGGAGGCACCCATAAGCAAAGAAACACCGGTGGAAGACGTACACACCCAGCCTGCACCCGCAAACTTATCTGTATCCTTCCATGAGCCATCAACAAAACAACGAAACCCATCATACGCAATAGGAAGAGAGGAGACACCTCGCACCACCCGCGGATTAGGTGCTGTTGGAACCGTGAAACCTTCCTCGTTCTCAACCTGGGCCGTAGACCAGGCTAATGCCTTAGAGGCCGCCAACTGTGAAATCGCATCCGGTTTTTCAGCCACATTTTCAAAAACTTTTGCATTCCGTGCTTTCCATATATACCACAAAATCCATGGGAAGGCGACTACCTGAGCCCCCGGGTTTTGTGGCCCTAGAAAGTGATCCATATTGGCAAACACCGATGCTGTTGGAACCCAATTGTACCTGATGGAACATTGGACAAAGCCCAGACCTGTCGTACGGGAGGACATTCGAACAAGGCATGATTAATCGTTTCTAAAGGAAAACCACAACGCATACACTCTAGGTCACAAGATATTCCCCGGCGTCCTAAATTAGCCGCAACTGAAAGACAGCCAGAGAGAACTTGCCACATAAAGTGCTGAATTTTTGGAGGGCACTTTACTTTCCAAACACTAGCCTTTAAAGGGGCACAATCAGGGCCACATACAACCGGCATAGTACTGTGTGGTGGTGGCAATCGAGCCGTATGATATCCAGATTTGACCATGTACTTACCCGATTTTGTAAAATGCCAACCAAAAGAGTCATATTGTGGTGTAAGACTCAGAGGAATCGCACTAATTAAAGATACATCTTCTGGATCAAACAGATCAGCTAAACGATCCATCCTCCAGGTATTAGAACTCCGATCAATTAGATCATTCATCTGGATCGAAGGATCCTTAAAAGAACCCTTACATAACGCTGGTCTCGGGAATTGAGCAGGAACCCAGGGATCTGTCTATATAGACACAGTATCTCCAGACCCAACCCGTTTAATCAGCCCTTTGCTTACCAGAGAGCGAGCGGAAACAATACTTCTCCACCCATAGGAAGGAGAGTAAGATTTTATAGGATCCATAGGATGCGAGTTCCGATAATACCTGCTCTTAAACACCCGTGCAAAGAGCGAATCAGGCACTTCTATCAACCGCCATAACTGCTTCGCCAATAAAGCGGAGTTAAAATCATCAATATTCCGAAAACCCAGTCCGCCGAATTGCTTTGACGCACAAAGCTTTTCCCAGGCTAACCAATGCATACCCCCAGACTGTCCATTTGAACTCCACCAAAAATTTGCAATGGCACTTGTTAATTTTGACGTTATGGTTTTCGGAATGCGAAAACAGGACATCACAAAAGTCGGAACAGCCGTGGCCACAGACTTTATCATCACTTCCTTTCCCCCCCTTGAAAGCAGTTTGGCCGACCAACCAGTAGTGCGACCCTGCAACTTATCCCGAACAAAAGAGAATACCTTCGTCTTTGAACCCCCCAAACTCTCGGGGATCCCCAGGTAGGATCCCATGCCACCTAATTTAGATATGCCAAGAATCGACTGTAACTCTGCCTTTGTATCCTCCGGGACCTTGTGACCGAATTGAATTGAGGATTTTTCCAAATTTATCAATTGACCAGAAACCGCTTCATATGACCGCAGAACCGTTAAAATAGCCTCACACTCTTCCTTAGTAACTTTACAGAAAAATAAGCTATCGTCCGCAAAAAGAAGATGAGTAATAGGTGGGCATTGATTTGCCACTTTAATACCGGTGATCAGTTTTTCCCGTTCTGCCTTCCGAACATTTGCTATTAGCACCTCCGTGCAAAGAATAAACAAATAAGGTGATAAAGGATCCCCCTGTCGTAAACCCCTTGCCGGCTGAATGAAACCATGTGGTTGTCCATTTAGTAAAACCTTATAATCCACCGATGACACGCAGTACATAATCCAGGATATCCATCGGTCTGAGAAACCCATTTGCCGGAGAACTTGCTCCACAAAACTCCATTCAACCCGATCATAAGCTTTGCTCATATCCGTTTTGATCGCCATGAATTTTGACTTGCAAGAATTGTTTGTCCGAAGCCCATGGAACATTTCCTGGGCAATCAGAATGTTATCCGAAATCAACCGACCGGGGACAAAAGCAGACTGAGTTTCCGAGATAAGAGTTGGTAACACCCGTTTTAACCGTTGACATAAAATTTTTGAGATGATCTTATAACCCACATTACATAAGCTGATAGGCCGTAGCTCAGCCATGCGAGTTGGTTTCGGCACTTTCGGAATTAGAGAAATATGCGTGGAATTGAGCCGCTTATCAAAAGAACCCTGCTCGAAAAAAGAATTGACCAGGTTGAGTTAATTCGTCTTCACGACGTGCCAAGCTTTTTGAAAGAATAAAGCTGTCATCCCATCCGGCCCAGGAGCTTTATCCGAATGCATCATAAATAAAGCCGCTCTAACCTCTTTCTCCGTAGCCGGACTATTCAAGAAAGCATTATCCGCATCCGTAATCACCCTAGCAATTTCCCCTAGAATCTCATCACAATTAGCCGGTCCAATTGTGGAGAATAAATCCTGAAAATATGAAACCGCCGTGTTACAAATCGTCTCATCATCCGTAGACCACACATTGTTTTTATCAAAAAGTCCCACTATCCTGTTCCGTGATCTGCGCTGCTTCGTTTGTGCATGGAAATACTTGGAGTTCCTATCTCCTACCCGCATCCATCGATTCCGACTCTTCTGATACCAATAAATTTCTTCATCCCGATAAGCCTCCCTCAATTGATTGGTCAAAACCGTTATCGTTTCCGGGGATGTTGCATCATCTGCCTGTGCTTCCGTTAGCTGCCTTGTAATAATATCTATTGCATCCCGGCCGACTGGCACCTGTGTCTTCCGCCACTGCGAGATAGACCGCCGACAGTTCACCACTTTGTCCACAAAAAGTCCCTGCCCATTCTGTCCATCCGCTCCCCAGCCCGAAGAAATGGTACTCATTAATCCTTCTTTCCCAATCCACCGTCTATCAAAAACAAACCGCCTCTTCCCCTTGGGATGTTTGGCGCCTATATACGCTAACAGGGGCTTGTGATCAGACGCCACCATCGGCAAATATTCTGTCACGGTATCCGGGAAAAGAGCATGCCAGTCTTCATTTCCTAGAGCTCTATCCAACCGACACCGGATAGGCTTTTTATCCCTCCAACACCGCCAAGACAAGTAATCACCCAAATACGGGAATTCCAAGAAACCACAATCCTGGATCATACTAGGCCTGGGCATTCGGTTAACCATTCGGTTTCGGTTCGGTTGTATTCGGTTTCGGTTATTTTGGATATAGTAATATAGTAACCATTTGGATATTTTTGAAATTTCGGTTCGGTTCGGTTCGGTTTCTTTCGGTTCGGTTTCGGTTTGGTTATTTAAATAAATAACCATAACTAACATAAATTATATTAACATTAACCAAATAAACCAAATATAACCAAAACTAACCGAATATAACCAAAATTAACCAAATATACAATAACAAAAATACAAAAAAGGGAAAAATATGGATTCAATTTTACAAAATAGTATTTAACTTTGTAAATTCAAAATAATAACATTTACATATATTGATTATTTAAAATATTTAATTGTTTTGAATCTAGAAATAATTTATATTTTAAGTTTATTTTATAGTTTTGCATAATATTAAGTATATAATATTTGATATCTTCTAGGTTTTCGGATATTTCGGTTAACCATTTAATTGTCGGTTCGGTTCGGTTCGGTTTCAGTTAGTTTGGATATAGATTTTTACTAACCATTCGGGTATTTGAAGAATTTCGGTTCGGTTCGGTTTGGTTTTTTTCGGTTCGGTTTCGGTCGGTTATTTGGTTATCGGTTATTTTGCCCAGCCCTAGATCATACAATTAAAAGACCGGAAAGATGCCGCAGGACGAAGCTTATCCCCTCGTTTCTCATGGTTACCAGTCAACTCATTAAAATCCCCAATGACAAACCATGGGGAGCTACGAGATATCCCCATTCTTGTTAACCGTTCCCAAACTAAATCCCTATTTTTTGGTACTGGATCCCCATAAATAAATGTTAAATTAAATAAATTGCCTTTGTAAACTGCCTCAATATCAATCAATCGATCAGACTTAAAAAGAATAGAAACATCAAAATCATCTATATTATAAAAAAGTGCCAATCCACCACTACAACCAACAGGATCAACATTTATTAAATTTAAATAGCCAAAATGGCCTACAAAACATTCCATGAAAGAAAAAGACTGCTTTGTTTCAGAAAGAAACAAGAAATCCGGACGGTGCTGAAACCAAAGATCCCTAAAATGTCCAATAGTTGCCTTGTTACCCAGGCCTTGGCAATTCCAGCTCAGAACCTTCATCTATCAACCAATCTGTTTTGGTGGTTTACCACCACCCGCCGCACCCTTCCCCTTGTCCTGGTTCTTCGGGTTGTGTCCATCACCCCCTTGGTCCGAATTCTTAGCTGCAGGCTTCCTCTGTGGAGTACGGAGATAAACATTCAACTTCTTGGAACCTCCCCCCTTTAGCAGACCCCCCTTGACCTTAGCCACCTTCTCTCCTTTCACTTCTTTTCCCTCCTCAGTCTCCATTTGCTCATCCGCACCTGTGGAAGGAATCGTCGTGGTTATCGAAACAGAGCCTACCGCAGCCGAAGCTTCCTCTGAAGGGAACTCTGCAGCACCGGATTTTGTCAAACATACGCCCGTACCACGCGTAACCTCATCCAGGTTTGATGCCTCCTCAGCAATCAAATTGACATCATCCTCCACCATCACATCCGACTCCAAACCCTCCTCCTTATGCTCAGCCGTCACCTCGGCTTCAACCCCGAAAACCTCCTTTTCCTCAGCTACTGTGTCTTCCACCACCCTCGACCCAGGAGACCCGCTCACCGGAACAGACACAGCGACCTCCCCCATCTTAGTATCCCCACCGTCACTCAGAACCCCATCATCACCCTGTACAGATATCTGTTCCACCATTCCCGCAGCCTGCGGACGACCTCCAGCAACAACATCCTGCTCCATGGTCTCTTCTTGAAAGAGAGCTTTCCTAACTTTCTTCTGGACCTGCTCCACCACAATGAAACCCGGGGAGGATTCTTTGACCACCGGTTCCACCTCTACAGTACACTCTCGTGGAGGAGAGACAACCGGAGCAACTTCCTTATGCTCAGTCACCCGGGAAGGTTCAGCACAACGGCGAGGTCTATAAGAGTCCCCCTGTGAGGACCTAGAACGACCCCTCTGCCCTCCCGGATGCTGCCTGGTCTCCTGCCTTTGTGAACCCTGCCGAGAAGATTCCCCGGTAACCCGAGAACGCCCCCCTCCATGTCGTGTATCCTCTTGAACATCCTGCCAGGCTCTCCCGCCAGCAACCGCACCTCTGTAACTATGAAACCGGCCATCACCAGCACCTTCCCCTGAAGAAAGAGAGGAAATAGAAGAAACCACAGCCCCTCCAGTGCCTTGTCCACAGAAATCTTCATGATGACACAGGCTGAAGCACCGACGACAGTAACCAAACAAGCGCTCATACCGCAAGGAGATGACCGTTTGATCCCCATTACCAAACTCGATCTCAGACTCAAAACACAGAGGCTTGAAGCCATTGATCACCACCCTTACGCGGCCTCCATCGATATCCACCTCTTGGACTTCCCCCAGATCTTCACCGATGCTTCTAAACGTGGGATCAGCCCAGAATTGAAGCGGAACCCCCAAGACACGCACCCAGAAAGTGAGAGCAGATGGATACAGAGGATCGACCGACGGCTTCCAACGAACAAGAGCCACCATCCAATGATCGAAATGAAACGGTTCCATCTTGAGGACCCCCGCAATATCCTCCTCATTATCAAAATCGAACTGGAACTTCCCAAGTCCCAAATCCGCACCAACCACCTTGCCCTCCAACTGCCAAATACGGGGAAAGAGCAGGAGCAAAGCCTTCATGTCTTGTACCCTAGGGTTGAAGCATCGACCGATAACTGTCTTCGCATACCCTTCGATCAAAGCGGAGTTATCGAAATGAGGAACCTTGATTTTTCGTTTGAGAGGCATCTCCGCAATCTGTTTCCCCTTAGAAACCAAACTACTCTGCGACATAGTTAAATTGACAGAGAGAAAGACGAAAACCCAAGAGAAACAATGAGAAAACCAAAAAACTTGCTGGTGAACAAACTGTACAACCCGACCCCTTGTTATATACTCCTTCGACAATCCATGCAAATCAAGCCAATTAACACCATATCGCAACACCATCTCGTCACTGAGACCAAATCGCAAACAATCCGGCTCAGAAATCCGATATGAAAATCCCCTGACAGAAGCCTTCCCGTAAAACCAAAAAAGATATCGAGATATCCGATCTCGAAAACCCCCTTCACATCCGTCCTCCATTGATGAGAGAAAACAAAGGAGGATCCCACTTACCAAAAACGGAACCCCATCAACCCACAACACACCCGATGTCACCAAATCAAACCAGAATCGTACAAATCGACTAAATCCGAACATAATCACAAAGAAACTAAAGCCAGATCCGACACCATCCGAAATCATATCGACCCAACCCTCTCCAAGAATCCAGATCCTCCCAATCTCCCGCAATAACTCCGTAATCCAATCCAACAGGAACCAATCTCCACCATAAAGAATCACCCAGAACCGTATCCCCGGAAAACCCCGAAACCATCTCATTGTTGGGTCGAAACCCTAAAGTCTTCTCGCCATCGCCGTCGCCTCTCTCTCTCTTTTTTCTCTTTTTTATTTTTACTAATACTATATCTTGTTTATTTTGTTAATAATGTATATGTATTTATTATCACTAATAATAATAATTCGGCATCCACCAATATCATTTTATCCTCCATCAAATCCAGTTTTCTTATGCATTTTTGATGATTTCTCAAATTTTAATCTTTTATAAATCACATATTCCATAAACGAAATAAATGAACTCAGCTCAGTAAATAAAATTTATAAAACTTAAATAGGCCAGGATAGTCTCTGACTCTCTGTAGCCTTTTTATTCCACAAAAGATACATCTTTTTTTGTTTTCCCTTTTAGCATCAAATAAAATTCATCTTTTTCCTACAAAAACAATTTCTTGACAACAAACTTACTAGTAGTAAGTTACTACAATCAAAATTTGAAAATTCAGACGTATACATAAACCATCAAAATGAATACACAAGAGGACAATGGCACATCATAATAGAATACTCTCATGCTTTAATATTGGACACATCCAGCCATTAGAGAGATCTAGAAAAGCTTACTCAGACTGAAGAACAGTAAGGTAATAAGGATATCCTTGACATATCCCTGTTGATGCACTTCCATGCTCAGAAAGCTCCCAGTTAAGTTTATATGAAGAGAGATCGTAGATACCTGGAGAGAAAACTGATATCTGCAGCGGGATCTCGGTTGTGGATAATGGCTGGATTTGGACCTTTGTGGAACTTAAACCTGACCATATGAAAGGAGGTGAGCTTTCCATGGAAGAANGTTAAACATCCGACTTTGTTTAAATTCACGATAATTAGTGAACCCTTAAATAATAATTCGGCACCCACCAATATCATTTTATCCTCCATCAAATCCAGTTTTCTTATGCATTTTTAATTTCTCAATTTTTAATCTTTTATAAATCACATATTCCATAAACGAAATAAATGAACTCAGCTCAGTAAATAAAATTTATAAAACTTAAATAGGCCAGGATAGTCTCTGACTCTCTGTAGCCTTTTTATTCCACAAAAGATACATCTTTTTTTGTTTTCCCTTTTAGCATCAAATAAAATTCATCTTTTTCCTACAAAAACAATTTCTTGACAACAAACTTACTAGTAGTAAGTTACTACAATCAAAATTTGAAAATTCAGACGTATACATAAACCATCAAAATGAATACACAAGAGGACAATGGCACATCATAATAGAATACTCTCATGCTTTAATATTGGACACATCCAGCCATTAGAGAGATCTAGAAAAGCTTACTCAGACTGAAGAACAGTAAGGTAATAAGGATATCCTTGACATATCCCTGTTGATGCACTTCCATGCTCAGAAAGCTCCCAGTTAAGTTTATATGAAGAGAGATCGTAGATACCTGGAGAGAAAACTGATATCTGCAGCGGGATCTCGGTTGTGGATAATGGCTGGATTTGGACCTTTGTGGAACTNCAATCTGGAAATTTGGTTGTCAGCTCTTCTTTATAGTTTCCAGGACTTACAAATCTTGGATGGCTAATTTTCATTTTAAGATTCTGCAAGGACAGACAGACTTTGTTAGCACAAGAATAAGCCAGTGGATATTTAGCGCATCACATTATCTAATCATCAAGCAAGAATAATAAATATGATAAACCAGACAACAAACCAAATTCATAGACAACAGCCACACAATTGCAGAACAAAACGGTTGATCAGTAAAAGAAAACTACCTTTATTGGGGATTCTGACTTATTTCTCAACTCTAAAACAAGATAACGTAGATCTCCAGCATACAATTTCTCAGGCAGATGATCAATTGAACCCTCAAGCCTGGGTAGACTCTGCACATTCCAAATTTCTAAACTTAAGAGGTCGCAACAAATCATTAAAAAAAAAAAATTATGGAGGAAAAATTTGCACCTTGATGACTAAAAATTTCAAGGCATCAGTGGGTGTAAGTTTGTTTTTCCTTCTTCCTTTGGCAGTTTTTGCCTTTACAGGCACAGACTGGAAGTAATGCACACCTACGATGGAGCCAGACAACTCCCACCTTACACCGACAATTTTGAGAATACCTTCTTCACCAGGGGTAACAGTGAGTCTCACCTACAAGAAAAAATCAAAACCATAAGTAAGGCGTAACAAGCTACATAAATCCTCAGAACTTCGCCAAGGAGATACAGTAAGCAAAAGGAAGATATAATAATCAAAATTTACAAAAGATCAAGGAAATTCAACATTGTGTGTTCAATCAAGGTTAGTAGCAATGAGGCCATAGTCTCAAATTTTCAATAACTTGGCAATAATAGAGTACGACTTGTTAATTAGTTTCTTAGCACATTTTGACCAAGCAATTATTTCATAATTTTCTTCTGAAATGAAAACACATGCAATTCAAAATTTTGATAAAGTAGAGTAAAGACCAACTACAAGTGAAACACCAAGACTTTAAAGAACATTGTTTACTATATACACAAGATGGAAAACTTCAGGTAGAGGAAAATTTTAAATATTATAATACTAGTATCTAATTTAGCAGACTAACCAATTTTTTCTCGCCTCCACCTAATGTGAAATCCACTTCAGACGAAGTGAAAGAAGAAACACCAGAGGTTGTAACCCTGTGGTATTGTTGACATAGATGGCACAGTTTATCATTCAAATATACAAGTAAAAAAATTGACAGAAACCAGACTTCGGAGATTAGCTGCTTACTGATTATGTCCTGTGGAACTCTCAGGACCCAAGCTTGAGCTACTTGGCTCATTATTTACTTAACAAAGTCCAAATGTGGAGATAAGTTTCGCATATACAAAATGAAGGATGTAAAAAATTAAAGTGAACATCAAATAACAGAAACAGCATACCTAATTTTACGTCATCAGAATTTGCGGAAAGTTCACAGATGAGAGACACGCTTGTTATGGAAGTAGAAATTAGCAATGGATTCCTAAACTCCAGATCCACTTTCACTGACTCTGAAAACAATGGAAAACAATGAAAAACAAGCAAGTAAGAATCCACAAATACAAAAAAGTTCAGAGATGCTACACCAGAATATCAGANAATCTGAATTCGCACGGTTCACGATATCCATACGCACAAGAAATTCTTGCAATCTTGATGGAGAGGGGGTGATTTCAAACGAGGTCTGTAGAGAGGGTAAAACCTAGAAGAAAATGTACGATATAGAAATGATTAGACTTGTTAGCCAATGCAGATCTGCCAATACCATAATCAAATTCTTAAAAATGCGGCCTACAAAATTCACCTGCAAATTATAATGCATCCTTAGGGTGCGGTATTTCATGATGCTTGATACATTTTCCATCTCATAGTATATTGTAAAATACAAATATATCGTTCCTGGGGTGGCAGCTCGAAGCCAAAGAGGCCACCTTAAAGATCCGTCTCCTTGCAGTGATACATCCTGAATGAGATCAGCATTCAAAACAATGTTAGTTAGAATAACCTCAAATGCACATTCGCCTTTGTGGCTTGAGGAGAAGGTTTGCCACAGACCTTTGGAAATGCAAATACACTACTTGTTCTATTTGTTTCAGGCTGAAGAATATTTTGTTCATCGCCCTTCTTTAAGCAATCTGGAAATTTGGTTGTCAGCTCTTCTTTATAGTTTCCAGGACTTACAAATCTTGGATGGCTAATTTTCATTTTAAGATTCTGCAATGACAGACGGACTTTGTTAGCACAAGAATAAGCCAATGGATATTTAGCGCATCACATTATCTAATCATCAAGCAAGAATAATAAATATGATAAACCAGACAACAAACCAAATTCATAGATAACAGCCACACAATTGCAGAACAAAACGGTTGATCAGTAAAAGAAAACTACCTTTATTGGGGATTCTGACTTATTTCTCAACTCTAAAACAAGATAACGTAGATCTCCAGCATACAATTTCTCAGGCAGATGATCAATTGAACCCTCAAGCCTGGGTAGACTCTGCACATTCCAAATTTCTAAACTTAAGAGGTCGCAACAAATCATTAAAAAAAAAAAATTATGGAGGAAAAATTTGCACCTTGATGACTAAAAATTTCAAGGCATCAGTGGGTGTAAGTTTGTTTTTCCTTCTTCCTTTGGCATTTTTTGCCTTTACAGGCACAGACTGGAAGTAATGCACACCTACGATGGAGCCAGACAACTCCCACCTTACACCGACAATTTTGAGAATACCTTCTTCACCAGGGGTAACAGTGAGTCTCACCTACAAGAAAAAATCAAAACCATAAGTAAGGCGTAACAAGCTACATAAATCCTCAGAACTTCGCCAAGGAGATACAGTAAGCAAAAGGAAGATATAATAATCAAAATTTACAAAAGATCAAGGAAATTCAACATTGTGTGTTCAATCAAGGTTAGTAGCAATGAGGCCATAGTCTCAAATTTTCAATAACTTGGCAATAATAGAGTACGACTTGTTAATTAGTTTCTTAGCACAATTTGACCAAGCAATTATTTCATAATTTTCTTCTGAAATGAAAACACATGCAATTCAAAATTTTGATAAAGTAGAGTAAAGACCAACTACAAGTGAAACACCAAGACTTTAAAGAACATTGTTTACTATATACACAAGATGGAAAACTTCAGGTAGAGGAAAATTTTAAATATTATAATACTAGTATCTAATTTAGCAGACTAACCAATTTTTTCTCGCCTCCACCTAATGTGAAATCCACTTCAGACGAAGTGAAAGAAGAAACACCAGAGGTTGTAACCCTGTGGTATTGTTGACATAGATGGCACAGTTTATCATTCAAATATACAAGTAAAAAAATTGACAGAAACCAGACTTCGGAGATTAGCTGCTTACTGATTATGTCCTGTGGAACTCTCAGGACCCAAGCTTGAGCTACTTGGCTCATTATTTACTTAACAAAGTCCAAATGTGGAGATAAGTTTCGCATATACAAAATGAAGGATGTAAAAAATTAAAGTGAACATCAAATAACAGAAACAGCATACCTAATTTTACGTCATCAGAATTTGCGGAAAGTTCACAGATGAGAGACACGCTTGTTATGGAAGTAGATATTAGCAATGGATTCCTAAACTCCAGATCCACTTTCACTGACTCTGAAAACAATGGAAAACAATGAAAAACAAGCAAGTAAGAATCCACAAATACAAAAAAGTTCAGAGATGCTACACCAGAATATCAGATCCAAAAGAAATTTTCCCTTCCTTTCAAGTGATAACATTTACAGATACTATGATGTCACAAATAAAGAAACATGATACTCCCTCTCTCTCACTCTTCCATATCTCCATGCAAAAGTACCAAAGCTAGTCGTTTCAAAGATATTCATTTCAAATAGTCAAATCAAGACCGTAGATTAAATTGAAATATCCTGCTGCTGGCACCACAAGGCAAAACAGATTTTGGACATAGCTGTGCTTATTTTAGATCGACGAGATTGCCTTATTTTTGCCTTCAGATTTCAATATAAGTTATATGCAGGATAATTGTAAAGAATATTGTGTGTGATTGAGGTAAACAGCAAATGCAGCTAACAACAACCTTCATACCTCCAGCGACACAAACATTTGATTCTTTGTATTTCTTTGGCAGAAGCTTTGACTGTAACTCCAGCCAGTTTGACTTGCCAGAATTTAATGATGGAATGATATCATCCTCCAGTGATTGCCAGATGCTCTCTTCTACAAGAGCCTGACCATAAGACATGTGAATTATAGTGGTACTCAGAAGATGCACACTCACCATTAATGAAAAGAAAACAACTGAATGATGCATAAAGATTACTTAATTGCAAGTAATCCAAGAATCTTAACCAATCTGATGCGAATTATGTTGTTCATAATGGAGTATACATCCTAGGAAGACTATGGTGTGTAGCAATATGTACATACTTCCAAAGAGTAAATACGAAACTTACANTCAATGGTGTTGATGGTCACAGATGATAATCCATCAGATGTGTTTCTGATTACCATTTTTAGTTTTACTTCACACAAGGAGGTGGAAAAGTCGTGGTGTATGGTTCGGGGACCGTCTAGTGACCACGACAGCGGGCTCGAGCTTCTGATACTGTAATTGAACAAGGGGATTATAAGTGGCAAATAGGTTTGAAAACTAAGACACATTTGCAGATAGTCTTACCTATTGTGACATGAATGGTGAGACATTNAAATTCATCTTTTTCCTACAAAAACAATTTCTTGACAACAAACTTACTAGTAGTAAGTTACTACAATCAAAATTTGAAAATTCAGACGTATACATAAACCATCAAAATGAATACACAAGAGGACAATGGCACATCATAATAGAATACTCTCATGCTTTAATATTGGACACATCCAGCCATTAGAGAGATCTAGAAAAGCTTACTCAGACTGAAGAACAGTAAGGTAATAAGGATATCCTTGACATATCCCTGTTGATGCACTTCCATGCTCAGAAAGCTCCCAGTTAAGTTTATATGAAGAGAGATCGTAGATACCTGGAGAGAAAACTGATATCTGCAGCGGGATCTCGGTTGTGGATAATGGCTGGATTTGGACCTTTGTGGAACTTAAACCTGACCATATGAAAGGAGGTGAGCTTTCCATGGAAGAAGGCGGTTTGCCCAGACGGCTTCCCATGACATCTGAAGTTAGTTTCATTTCCTCTGTTACGGGTTGCACGTAGCGCCAGCCGGATTGGTTTCCAGAGGAAGGAGTTGGTACTGCTGCGTCTGGTAGACAATCAATGGTGTTGATGGTCACAGATGATAATCCATCAGATGTGTTTCTGATTACCATTTTTAGTTTTACTTCACACAAGGAGGTGGAAAAGTCGTGGTGTATGGTTCGGGGACCGTCTAGTGACCACGACAGCGGGCTCGAGCTTCTGATACTGTAATTGAACAAGGGGATTATAAGTGGCAAATAGGTTTGAAAACTAAGACACATTTGCAGATAGTCTTACCTATTGTGACATGAATGGTGAGACATTATCTTTGGTAAATCAGAAACTGCTGACGGATTGCTGCTTTTTTCCAGGCGAGAGATTAGAATGAAGTCAACAGTATTTGGACTTGCCTGTTTCATCATACAAATTTAAGTTCACTACAGTTCCGATGAAGTTACCAGTGAAGTGATATGTGTTTAAGAGAGTAATATATACTTTCAGAAAATCTCTAGCGCATAAGATTTATGTCCCTGAAAGAGGATTTTCGCTTACCTGAGCTGAGGGTCCCTGACATGANTTGTAAGCGCTATCTTTCTTTCTTAGAAGCTTCATAGAGCATATTAGACCTAAAGTACAGGCTAGGCACCTTAACAATGTTGAAAAAGTCCCTGAGAAAAATCTCTTGGGTTGCCTTAGATTGGTAGCCACAGTCCAGTACTTTGAGCATGTTTCTAACTGCAACATCATGCATCCCAACAATTGCATACCATCTGAACAAGTAATTTCATAGTAAGTTTCAGACCATAATTTCTAAACTTCACATCTCACAAGACCTACATTTACCACATTTAAAACTTACTGTCCAATATGAAAATATACATGGTCTTTGATATGGCTCCATGTAGTTGATTTATAAACAGAGATTGCACTTCTGTATGTACGAATTGCATGGTTAACCTGGAAAAGGCACACAATGTATGTTCTTTAGAATGCAAATCATATACGAAGCTTGAGCTCTTTCAGCAAAGTGACATGTACCTGATCACAACTTTTATAGTGGTCTCCTGAGAGAACTAGATGAAATCCATACTTGTGTAGCATCGCTGGCTTAGTTAACACGAAACAGTAAGAAGCTTGCTCCAACATGACTGCAGCGTGCAAGGGTTCCTGCAAAATAAGTAGAAGTTAGCAATTGTACAATATGTATATTGCCTGAAGGCATAAAAAGAAGCACCTCTCCACATATGCGGAAGTAAACAGAAGCAGCTTCTTTGTGCTGATCTCTAGCCTTTAGCATCTCTGCCCACCAGAGCCCACATCTCGTAGCATTTTGGAAGCCAGACTTCCCAAGTTTCTGCACGAAATTTTTAAAGCATGTTTAAGACAACCGCGTGAAAATTACTTATGTTTTGCTTATAATAAACACCAATTCAAGTAATTGGTGGTCATTCACTAAAAGAACTGTTACAGATCAAAGTGTGAGTTATAAGACATACCATATAGGTGCTGAATGCATTTTCCATGCAGTACTCAGCTTCCTTTTTGGACTGGTCTGAGATGAAATATGCAAGTCCCATCATTTCCTNTCAAATTCTTAAAAATGCGGCCTACAAAATTCACCTGCAAATTATAATGCATCCTTAGGGTGCGGTATTTCATGATGCTTGATACATTTTCCATCTCATAGTATATTGTAAAATACAAATATATCGTTCCTGGGGTGGCAGCTCGAAGCCAAAGAGGCCACCTTAAAGATCCGTCTCCTTGCAGTGATACATCCTGAATGAGATCAGCATTCAAAACAATGTTAGTTAGAATAACCTCAAATGCACATTCGCCTTTGTGGCTTGAAGAGAAGGTTTGCCACAGACCTTTGGAAATGCAAATACACTACTTGTTCTATTTGTTTCAGGCTGAAGAATATTTTGTTCATCGCCCTTCTTTAAGCAATCTGGAAATTTGGTTGTCAGCTCTTCTTTATAGTTTCCAGGACTTACAAATCTTGGATGGCTAATTTTCATTTTAAGATTCTGCAATGACAGACGGACTTTGTTAGCACAAGAATAAGCCAATGGATATTTAGCGCATCACATTATCTAATCATCAAGCAAGAATAATAAATATGATAAACCAGACAACAAACCAAATTCATAGATAACAGCCACACAATTGCAGAACAAAACGGTTGATCAGTAAAAGAAAACTACCTTTATTGGGGATTCTGACTTATTTCTCAACTCTAAAACAAGATAACGTAGATCTCCAGCATACAATTTCTCAGGCAGATGATCAATTGAACCCTCAAGCCTGGGTAGACTCTGCACATTCCAAATTTCTAAACTTAAGAGGTCGCAACAAATCATTAAAAAAAAAAAATTATGGAGGAAAAATTTGCACCTTGATGACTAAAAATTTCAAGGCATCAGTGGGTGTAAGTTTGTTTTTCCTTCTTCCTTTGGCATTTTTTGCCTTTACAGGCACAGACTGGAAGTAATGCACACCTACGATGGAGCCAGACAACTCCCACCTTACACCGACAATTTTGAGAATACCTTCTTCACCAGGGGTAACAGTGAGTCTCACCTACAAGAAAAAATCAAAACCATAAGTAAGGCGTAACAAGCTACATAAATCCTCAGAACTTCGCCAAGGAGATACAGTAAGCAAAAGGAAGATATAATAATCAAAATTTACAAAAGATCAAGGAAATTCAACATTGTGTGTTCAATCAAGGTTAGTAGCAATGAGGCCATAGTCTCAAATTTTCAATAACTTGGCAATAATAGAGTACGACTTGTTAATTAGTTTCTTAGCACAATTTGACCAAGCAATTATTTCATAATTTTCTTCTGAAATGAAAACACATGCAATTCAAAATTTTGATAAAGTAGAGTAAAGACCAACTACAAGTGAAACACCAAGACTTTAAAGAACATTGTTTACTATATACACAAGATGGAAAACTTCAGGTAGAGGAAAATTTTAAATATTATAATACTAGTATCTAATTTAGCAGACTAACCAATTTTTTCTCGCCTCCACCTAATGTGAAATCCACTTCAGACGAAGTGAAAGAAGAAACACCAGAGGTTGTAACCCTGTGGTATTGTTGACATAGATGGCACAGTTTATCATTCAAATATACAAGTAAAAAAATTGACAGAAACCAGACTTCGGAGATTAGCTGCTTACTGATTATGTCCTGTGGAACTCTCAGGACCCAAGCTTGAGCTACTTGGCTCATTATTTACTTAACAAAGTCCAAATGTGGAGATAAGTTTCGCATATACAAAATGAAGGATGTAAAAAATTAAAGTGAACATCAAATAACAGAAACAGCATACCTAATTTTACGTCATCAGAATTTGCGGAAAGTTCACAGATGAGAGACACGCTTGTTATGGAAGTAGATATTAGCAATGGATTCCTAAACTCCAGATCCACTTTCACTGACTCTGAAAACAATGGAAAACAATGAAAAACAAGCAAGTAAGAATCCACAAATACAAAAAAGTTCAGAGATGCTACACCAGAATATCAGATCCAAAAGAAATTTTCCCTTCCTTTCAAGTGATAACATTTACAGATACTATGATGTCACAAATAAAGAAACATGATACTCCCTCTCTCTCACTCTTCCATATCTCCATGCATAAGTACCAAAGCTAGTCGTTTCAAAGATATTCATTTCAAATAGTCAAATCAAGACCGTAGATTAAATTGAAATATCCTGCTGCTGGCACCATAAGGCAAAACAGATTTTGGACATAGCTGTGCTTATTTTAGATCGACGAGATTGCCTTATTTTTGCCTTCAGATTTCAATATAAGTTAAATGCAGGATAATTGTAAAGAATATTGTGTGTGATTGAGGTAAACAGCAAATGCAGCTAACAACAACCTTCATACCTCCAGCGACACAAACATTTGAGTCTTTGTATTTCTTTGGCAGAAGCTTTGACTGTAACTCCAGCCAGTTTGACTTGCCAGAATTTAATGATGGAATGATATCATCCTCCAGTGATTGCCAGATGCTCTCTTCTACAAGAGCCTGACCATAAGACATGTGAATTATAGTGGTACTCAGAAGATGCACACTCACCATTAATGAAAAGAAAACAACTGAATGATGCATAAAGATTACTTAATTGCAAGTAATCCAAGAATCTTAACCAATCTGATGCGAATTATGTTGTTCATAATGGAGTATACATCCTAGGAAGACTATGGTGTGTAGCAATATGTACATACTTCCAAAGAGTGAATACGAAACTTACAGAAGCTTGAGATGCATAAGTGCGATGGTCTTCAAATATAACTTGAAGAGACGACATGTTAATAACTGGAAGTTGAAGTCCCACCACCTCATGCTTCATTCCAGTTTTCTTTAAAATGACAGAAAAGTGAAAATAAAAACAGTGTTCTATAAACTAAGAAACTATTGTAAGCGCTATCTTTCTTTCTTAGAAGCTTCATAGAGCATATTAGACCTAAAGTACAGGCTAGGCACCTTAACAATGTTGAAAAAGTCCCTGAGAAAAATCTCTTGGGTTGCCTTAGATTGGTAGCCACAGTCCAGTACTTTGAGCATGTTTCTAACTGCAACATCATGCATCCCAACAATTGCATACCATCTGAACAAGTAATTTCATAGCAAGTTTCAGACCATAATTTCTAAACTTCACATCTCACAAGACCTACATTTACCACATTTAAAACTTACTGTCCAATATGAAAATATACATGGTCTTTGATATGGCTCCATGTAGTTGATTTATAAACAGAGATTGCACTTCTGTATGTACGAATTGCATGGTTAACCTGGAAAAGGCACACAATGTATGTTCTTTAGAATGCAAATCATATACGAAGCTTGAGCTCTTTCAGCAAAGTGACATGTACCTGATCACAACTTTTATAGTGGTCTCCTGAGAGAACTAGATGAAATCCATACTTGTGTAGCATCGCTGGCTTAGTTAACACGAAACAGTAAGAAGCTTGCTCCAACATGACTGCAGCGTGCAAGGGTTCCTGCAAAATAAGTAGAAGTTAGCAATTGTACAATATGTATATTGCCTGAAGGCATAAAAAGAAGCACCTCTCCACATATGCGGAAGTAAACAGAAGCAGCTTCTTTGTGCTGATCTCTAGCCTTTAGCATCTCTGCCCACCAGAGCCCACATCTCGTAGCATTTTGGAAGCCAGACTTCCCAAGTTTCTGCACGAAATTTTTAAAGCATGTTTAAGACAACCGCGTGAAAATTACTTATGTTTTGCTTATAATAAACACCAATTCAAGTAATTGGTGGTCATTCACTAAAAGAACTGTTACAGATCAAAGTGTGAGTTATAAGACATACCATATAGGTGCTGAATGCATTTTCCATGCAGTACTCAGCTTCCTTTTTGGACTGGTCTGAGATGAAATATGCAAGTCCCATCATTTCCTTCCAAACATCAAATGAAAAGATGAGTAGTCCGAATTTTAGCAAAAAAAAAAAAAAAATGGCCAATCGATGATGAACTATTGAAGCAACCACAGGACATAAAGTGAAAAAAAATGGCGAACCTATACTCTATGTAAGTTTCTAAAGACATGACGAATTGATTAAAAATAATGCCACAGGAACACATTTACATAAACATTGTTACAGAAATGTGAAGCTACCTGAACACCGGCATAGTGCTTCCAAGCTTTATCGAGCTTGTAATCTGTTGATATCAATCGATAGCTTGACAATGCAAGTTCATAATCATGCAACATGAAGGCGTAGTCACCCAAAATTCTAATTTGAGATTCAGTGGAGCTACAGGTATACCTTCAAAAAGTGGAAGCAAAATCGTTAGAGCTTAGAATTATGTTAAGGTAATCATAAAAGGAGCAAGGAGTTCAAGAACGCATACATTGAACCTTTGGTCGCATCCGGACCATCGTCCTTTCCTTTTCTCCACCATAAGTTTTTTATCTGGTTTCTTAGACCTTTTCTTGTTGCAGAAATCTGGTGACACAACAAAATGCAAACTAAACGACAAGGAAAGAACACAACAGAAGCCTAAGTAAAGCAAACAAATAACTCGTTAGAATATCTAAAGCTAACCTGTTGATTAAGTTCTCGAACTTTCTGCTCCATGTAAGGAATTATATGCCTGGAAGCAAACTCTTGCATCAGATCTTTGATCTGCTCCAAAAATATGCCAGGAAAAGTAAAACCATAGGTTAAAACATTCCAAAACTGTTGAAAGATGTGAATCTAATCAGCAAGAGAATGCTACTCAAGAACTAGCTGCCAAGAGATTTTAAAAATACCTCCACAATATCGTCACCAGTGAGAGCACATCCAAGTTTGTCGGCAGAAACACTTGATTTCTTTCAGAATAATTGGTAATTAACATAATGACTTACAAAATTGACATGGATTGATGAATGAGCCTTGAAAAATACGCTGTATAAAAGTTCTGATGAGTGACTTACAAATGAAGCCCAAGGATTAGCCTGATGTTCCACATTCCCCTCTTTAGATGAATTAGTGCAAAGTAGGTTGCATTCATTATTCCCAAATTGACTTCTCATCTCAGACAGAACTTTAGACGTTCTACAGAAGAATTAGCATCCAGTCAACTACAACATTACATTTGACACCTACAAAATTATGACGAAAATCATATCATACACGAGGGGATAAGGAACAGATACCTCTCTGTTGTTGCATCTTGATTGTCATGCACCAACAAGTAATGCTTCAAAATATTTGGGTCCATTGCACCATCATTAGGTAATCTATTGGAGTTGAAAAGATGTACAAATTTATGTATAGGTTCTTCGTCTTTTGATGAAACAACCAAGAGACCTGAAAGCACATTTCAAATTATTTGGTAGTCAACAGAAAACTCTATGAAAACATAATAGATCGGCAAACCTAGTTTAAAGAGAGAAGACAACAACAATGATTTTCTAAAACCCATGTAATGTCTTACAAGCCACAGGATGATCAAAAGCTTCGTGGTCTGAAAAAGACAATGTACGTATAAGTTCTTTATTGTAATACTGAAACCATGTGGGTGCGATTTCAGACTCAGGATCTGCAGGGAGGAAAGCATTAGAAAAGCAACAAGTTAGAGAATTCGACTTCTGGATTACTAAAAAGAACTAGCGCATGAAGGTAAGAATAAACAAAGCCATCGTATGATCACAAAAGCACACTTGATGAGTAGAGACTTACTAGAGAGTATATCAGTAATTTGAGGAGGGTCAGATTTTAAATCCTGAAAATCCTTCTCCCCAGCTAGACTAATAACCTGTTCTAGCCGTTGCTTTGCAACCTAACCATAAGTAAACATAAATCAAAATTTGAGCTCAACAACACAACAGATACAGACTGGAGAAGGTACTACAAATACGAGCATACCCCATCTTCTTTCAAGTTGTGTTCTTGGTAGAAATAGGTAATGATTTCAATACATATTCTCAGTTTAAAAGGTGAACCCACATTGTTGCTGAGTAAAGAACTAGTTACAAAATCAAATTTTTACATACCTCTACGTTTGGTTGTCTAATATCAGAGGCATAAAACAATCTCAATGTGAACTTCTTTAGCCTATAAAGCTGATCACTTGATGTCCGAACAGGCACTGCACCACAACAAAAAAACCACAATTAGAATCGTCAAGTTAGACAGAATCACAAATTTTGGCAATCAAATCAGGAAATTTCACCATCGATGTTACTAAAGTTGCAGAATGGCTTAAGCGTTTCGACAAAGGATAGACCATTCTTGAGGAACGTCTCTTCAACAAGGGGCGTACATAGAACCATGACCACTGGACTAACTTCGTCCAAGAGCATTTTCCCAAGCGAAGAGTTCACTGGTTCCACCATTCTTCCGTTCCCCTAACACTCTCAAAAACTCCTCAAATCAATACCTAGATCGCCTCCTTTTTAAGACAATCAGAGCTTCGACGCCGTCGTCAGGGCTTGGTATGGATAGGATTTGACGATCTCCCCGGTAAACGGCGGAGTGTGCAGAACGAATAAAGCGACGAGTAGGGTGAAATCACCGGAGAATTGGAGGGGATGATCGTTATCGGGATCGAGATCGACGCAGAGAGCTGTAGGTAGATTGAAGCGACATGGACGACAGACCCAATTTCATCTATTCATTTTATGTAATTGGCCCTTTAATTTAGGTCACAATTGCAATCCTGCCCATATATTTTTAGACGTAGAAAAAAAGTGGGCACAATGAGAAGCTTCTTCGACTTGATGGACATTTATTTACACAAGGAGAAAGAAATATAGAGTACGTGAATTATTATTATCCATAAAAATTGTTAAATGATCGAAATGCAAACCTAAAGGAGTCAGAATCACCATAAACTTTGAGACCTTTTGAGTCTTAAAAAGAGTACTTGAAGCAAGCATGGTAACATCAGAACCACATCTTGGAGAAACAAATAGTTGATGGAAGAAGCAAATGTTACATATTAAGCATTGGCACTAACCAAATCTATAAAATAGAGATTAAACTCGGGAAATAACAAACAGGAACTCCAGTGGATTCACCCGAGAAAGCAACTTCATCTCGTTTGGTTTTATATTTGGGCTTTTAAACATCCCGAGAATGTTTAAGAGCAAATGACACGAGAACTAGCAGCCAGAAGCTAGTCTTTACAGCTCTACCTCCACGATATTGACATATTGTCCCCAGTAATTAAGAGCAAATCCAAGTTTGTGGCCCGAAACACTTTATTATATTTCTTTCACAGATAAAAAAGTGGCAATCAATCAATATATGAAAGTTCTGATGAGTGACTTACAAATGAACCCCATAAGGGATTAGCCTGATGTTTCCACCCCTTTTTAGACGATTTAGCTAATTAATGCAACAAAGTAAGTTTGAATCCATATTTTTTTCTCCAAATTGACCCTTAATCACACACATGGTTTCAGTATTACTATTTAGTGATCGAAAGTTTCGTAATATGAAAACGACAATGCACGTATAAGTTCTTTATTGTAATACGTACTGAAACCATGTGTTTGGGTGCAAGTAATACTGAAACCATGTGTTTGGGTGCAAGTAATACTGAAACCATGTGTGTGGGTGCAATACTGATTACTGAAACCATGTGTGTGGGTGCAAGTAATACGTACGTCAACATTAGAAATGCAACGAGTTAGAAACTTCGTAATAAACTGTGCTTCTCATATGTGTATAAAAAAACTATTAAGTTTAATGAAGAAAAAAACTATTTAAGTTTTGAAATTTTGAGTATAACATCTGTTTTTTTTTTTTTTAATTTGGAACAAAACCAATGTAAAACTTGTGTAATAGCTCGAGGTACATATAAATGAAAAATACTACTGTACTAAACTCAATAAAAACACTAATAACTTTTGATTTTTTTTAATACAGTTTTTATGAGGCAAACAATTGCTTATGATATGTTGGATACTAGAATAGGACCCGCGGTATACCGTGGGGCAAAATTATTTATAACTAAAATATTTAAATTATAAGTTTTATTTGTTGGTTAAATATGCTATAATTATATAATAATTGTTAAATAAACCATATAATACCTCAATAGAATTTATTTTTTACATAAGATTTATTTAATCAATTTAATTAGATATGTATATTCTCTAATACTTACAATGTTAACAAAATAATGAAATGATGTTTTATCCTAACACCGAATTAATGATATTTTTTTAATTTATATAAATATCGATAAAACCCGTCCCGCTATATAACCCCGTCCCGAGATATTTTAACTCACATTATATCATCTTAATTTTTAATATTTATTTTTAATTTTTAATATTTAATATTTATAATATTTATCATATTTAACTTTTTAAAAGTTTTAAATATTTTCATATTTAACCTTTTAAAAATCTGTAAAATAAAGAACCGGAATAAACCAAATAAAAGTTTTTAAAGTTTGAATGCCTGATAAATCAAGGTTTCTACTCATTTGTATTCGAAATCATTTTGGTCTCTTTTATAGTATGACTCTGAACCATTGCCCAATTTTTTAGACGATGGTGGATATTGTACCCGTATTTTTTATTCATCTATTGAGTAATATATGTCCATTTTTAAATTTTTGTATTACATCATATGCAGGAAAAAATCACAATTTTTTATAACTAAATGTATTATAGAATAATTCAAAATAATTTAAATATAAATTCAAATAAAAAATGAAAGGGAATCATATATTTATGTTTAAATGAGGTAGAAAGATTTCTTTATTTTTTTAAATCTTACCTATAATTAATTTTGAAGTTTTGGTAACTAATATTAAAGTCAATGCATTAAATGTAAAAACTTTTCAAAAAGTATTTTTGAGCAAAAATTGCTGCAAAAATACTAGTATAGATATGACTATATGAGTAATTATGATTCATGTAAACTATGTGTGATGGTGGCATAAGTAGGTATACAAGACACAACTTGTTGCTGCCAAAAATAAAAGACCATTCAGTTGCTCTTAATCCTACTTTTTTAGTATAATTATTTTTCAAAAGACCAGATTTCCAAAATAGGAATTGTATCCGATTATTTTTTTGTCAGTAAAACAAAGACTTTAAACATACACAAGCTGCATAAACAAAGCCTTACCAAATGAGATATTTTAGCAAATACGTGTAAACGAAAAAAAAACAAAAAAAACAATGTCTAGTAAATATTAAACATTAAAAAACGTTTAAATATTTTTGTCCTACACAACAAGATCTTCTCCACTCGCAGCCAACCAAAGGTGCCCTTTTTTTTTTTACACCCAAAGTTCCACACTTTCTTTCTCTCTTCTTTCTCCCTGTTTTCCGCCTCCAGCACTCTTACTCTCCCCCAGCAATGGCGACGGCGGCGACGGCTACGGCTGCTTCATTGTACCCATCTCATGTTCACTTCCAGAACCAGAACAAAGTTTATGGCTTTCCACCAAAATCCCCCAACTCAGTCAAAGTAACTCAGATCATCGATGGGAGAAAGATGAGGAATGCCACTGTTCTATCCTCTGCTTCAACTGATAAAGCCATCACCACTGCTCAGTCTATATCTCCCAGAGCTTGTGATAGGTTCGTTTCAGTCATAAGTGACAAAAGCTTTTTGTTGATGGCGTGAATTTGGTTTAGATAAAAAAATTAGTCTTTTCTCTTCCTCCCTCTCCAATTTCTACAATTGATTAAATTGTTGTTTGTTAGTGTTCTGGTCTTCAGTTTCTTTTGGTATGGCTTGAACAGCAATGTTGGTCACTAAAAGTTTCAAGCTTTGTTTTATGAGTAATAGTGTAGATCTTCCCTTTTTCCAGTATTTGGAATTGAAAATGTTTGGTCAACATCAAAGAAGATTCTTTACCGCTAAATGTTTGATCAGATAGTTTTTTTCTTAATCATGACTTTGAATTGTATGAATTTTTCTTTTCAGAGTAAGGAGACATACCATCTCGGTGTTTGTGGGTGATGAGAGCGGTATAATAAACAGGATAGCTGGAGTGTTTGCTAGGAGAGGATATAATATTGAGTCCCTTGCCGTGGGGTTGAATGAAGACAAGGCTTTGTTTACTATAGTTGTTCTTGGGACAGACAAAGTCCTGCAACAAGTTGTAGAACAGCTTAACAAAATCGTCAATGTCATCAAGGTTTTCATGTTGTTCTCTCTTTAACTTTATTATTTTTTGCTTTTGGTTAACAGTTTCTTTGATCTTAGGCACGCAACAGGAGATGTAAATAGTTTTTTATGACTCTAATCTTGCACTCATTATGGTTTGCTCAGGTGGAAGATCTCTCCAAGGAGCCGCATGTTGAACGTGAACTTATGCTCATTAAACTTAATGCTGATCCAAGCACCCGTTCAGAGGTAAAGAATACTTTTTGCAAGAAGGAACTACACTCGAACTCGAACTTAATTCTAAAATTTGGGTGGATGGTCAAAGTTGGTTTTCTTGGGTACTATATTAATGCAGTCACATTGAAAAACGTTAAGGAGATGGATGAAAGGAAGCTTTTATTCTTTATGATTAATTGAGTCATGGTAAAGAGTCTTCATTCTCTGATGATTAGTCACATCACATTAAAATCACAAGGATATAGATGAGAAGAGGTTTCCTTCCATGTTTTGAATGGAGTCACAATAAGGAGATTTCTTTTTATGATTAAGAAGTTTCGCCAAATCTCAAGGATGTAGATCAGGCTATGTTATAAAAAGGTTTCTAGTGAAATTTTCATGTACTACAGATCATGTGGTTGATGGATATCTTTAGAGCAAAAATCGTGGATACCTCGGAGCACTCTCTAACGATTGAGGTAAGACCTTTTCTTCATTTTAGAGGTACTTAGATCATATGCTCAATATGGTTCTAATAAGTTCAATTTTTCATTTCTTAGGTAACTGGAGACCCAGGAAAAATGGTTGCACTTGAGAGAAACTTAGAGAAGTTTGGAATAAAAGAAATCGCGAGAACAGGGAAGGTAATCTTTCAATGTCAAAAGCAACCACTATTTTCCCCATTCCTTCTTAATTGTCAACAGCATCCACTATTTGCTCTATTCCTTCTTAATTGTCAACAACATTTGGCACTAAATGTCTACATATACATATGTCTTGGAAAAGTTTGTTTGAACGGTTGGACTCACATGTATCATACTTGTAGCCACTTGTAGCCTTTATTTATTTATTTTGTCTATTATGTCACACATAGAACACTCGGAAGTTCCTTTGGTAAGTCTCAGGATACTCTAACGTTCAGAGCCAATGTCTCATTCGTTTATATTCCTAACTGTTGTCGTATACTGTTAACCTCTAGATTGCTCTGAGACGGGAAAAGATGGGAGAAACCGCTCCGTTTTGGAGATTTTCAGCGGCATCATGCTCACTTCATTTGAAGCAACCGCCTCATGAGACTGTTACAGAGAAAACAAAGCTAGCAATGACTGGAAATGGCAATGCATCATCGGGGGTATAGGATAAATTAGCTAATTTATTTCTCTCTGTACATATCTAAGCGCCAGTGGATTGATCAAGATCAGCTAATACTTTGTTTTAGGGTGACGTTTATCCAGTGGAACCCTATGAAAATTTCAAACCGGTCCTTGACGCTCATTGGGGGATGGTATACGAAGAAGATGTAAGATATATTTCTTGGTTACTGCATTCGTTTTATATAATTTTCTTGTTGATCCAGAACATTCTGAGAAACTGGATGTCAAAATGAAAGATAAAACTGTTTTGACTTATTGCAGTCGAGTGGAAACCGGTCCCACACGTTATCTATACTTGTAGCGAACTCACCGGGAGTTCTTAATCTAATAACCGGCGCTATCTCTAGGAGGGGTTATAACATCCAGGTTATTATACACATATGCTTGCTTTTAGTTATGTGAATACATACTTGCTTTTAGTTATGTGAATACTTACTTGCTCTCCTCTTTTCTGCCAAGAGTATTTGAAAGTTATCATTTTTTATTGCTCTAGAGTCTAGCTGTTGGTCCTGCTGAGAAAGAAGGCTTATCTCGGATTACGACAGTTATCCCCGGAACTGATGATCATATAGACAAATTGGTTAGGCAGCTTCAGAAGTTGATTGATCTTCACGAGGTGAGCAAATGGTTCAAAACCATAGTATAGTTGGGTGTTCATTTTATGGGTCTAGTAACGTTTCCCTTTGATTGCGTTTTCTAGGTCCATAATATTACCCACATGCCATTTGCGGAGCGAGAACTGATGCTCATCAAAGTAGCAGCTCAAACTTCTACAAGGAGAGATATTCTAGATATTGCTCAAGTTTTCCGTGCTAAGGCCATTGATGTCTCTGATCATACTATCACCCTTGAGGTGCTAATATCATATCTCCCTAAAAAATTACAAGAAAGAGCTGAAACCTTTCTGAATTTTCTGATCTAGTAGCTGATGTAATCATCGATTTGCAGGTTGCGGGGGATCTCAGAAAAATGGCTGCACTACAAACGCAGTTAGAGGTCTATGGAATCTGTGAGGTAACTAAACAAAGCTTCTTCTCTCATCTCTTCACAGACACAATCGCTTCTGCGTTTGAAACTTGATTTGGCGATTCTTATGGTTTGTGTTTTCTACAAATGGAAGGTGGCTCGGACAGGAAGAGTGGCATTGGTAAGAGAATCTGGAGTGGATTCGACTTATCTTCGTGGATTCTCTCTTCCTTTGTAGTTCCAAAGGTGAGTAGTAATCTCTTTAACAGTCAAAGATGCATCATGCATTGTTGTCGTTTTGCATCACCATCTAAGTTATATATCAATGGATCTTCTTGTGTAGAGGACTTGCCACAAGCTTCACCGTTCGTGTAGACTAGTCGAGGACTGCATCTTGTTTCAGCATCTGTGACTGATTGCTTCCTCCAGGAGTCATGGCGTTTGATGTTGTTATAGGAGGACTTATTTAGAGAACTAAATAAATAATAAGCATGTTTGTTTCTTAGCTTTGAATGCTTTTCTCAAATGTAAAACCACTATTTCTAGATTGTCCAGTTATATGTGTTGTAGCTTTCAAAGACTTGTATAAAACTTGGTTGGTAAGGGGAAAAATATTAATCGAATTGTGGGAGACATGTTTTGCATAACCATCGATCTTTAATTGAACCAATTAATTTATAACTGTACCGGACCGGTTTGATTTTGATTAGAGTCCTTCTCTTGCGAACCAAAAAACAGGGGCAAAGTTGTAATATTCAGTAAACGTTTAATTTCTCGTCGTCTTTCATCGCAACAATGGCAGAAACTAAAAAAAATAGATCTTAATTCGTTCAGAGGGGATTCTACTTGTGAATCTGAGGCAAAGCTTTCCCAGATCCGAGATCAGATCTGTGTTGTTGTCTCTCTTCTTCTTCAGTAGAGTGGAAGCTATGATGTATTGACTACTCGAAAGAACAAACACGAAGAGGCACGCTCGAGAAACCATGAGAATGTCATCAGCTTCCACCGGAGAATACCGTCCCGCCGCCGGCAGTAGCGGAGGTGGACAACGAGATGCTGAGTCTCTATTTCGTACGAAGCCAATGTCAGAGATTCGAAATGTGGAGTCGGCGACTAGGAAGAACATCGAGGATAAGAAAGAGGAGCTTCGGCAACTTGTTGGGACTAGGTACCGTGATCTAATCGACTCAGCTGACTCGATTGTGCATATGAAGTCGCTATGTGAGTCGATCTCAACCAATATATCTTCGATCCACGGTAACATTCGATCGCTTTCATCTTCTTCTGTTGCGGAAACTCCTAAGCTCGCTAGCCCCAACCCATTCCGAGTCAATGTCTATGGGATCGCTTGTCGTGTTAAGTATCTGGTTGATACGCCTGAGAATATTTGGGGATGCCTTGATGAGTCGATGTTTCTAGAAGCTGCTGGGAGGTACATGCGTGCTCAGCATGTGCAGCAGAGACTGGTTAAGTTGGAGGGATGTGGCGGTGGTGATGCACCTGAGGTAGATCAGAGTAAGCTGTTAGCGAATTTTCCACTATTAGAACACCAATGGCAGATAGTAGAGAGTTTTAAGGCTCAGATTTCGCAGAGAAGTCATGAGCGGCTTCTGGATCCAGGTTTAGGATTGGGAGCTTATGTCGACGCCTTAACTGCCGTTTCGGTGGTTGATGAGCTTGATCCGGAGCAAGTGCTTGAGTTGTTTCTAGACTCGAGGAAGACTTGGATTTTGCAAAAGTTGAATGCTTGTACTGGTGAGGATGCTGGTGAGGTCGTTTCAGTGTTTTGTGATGTGTTAAGTGTGATTCAGGTTACAGTTGGACAAGTTGGGGAACTCTTCTTGCAAGCCTTGACTGATATGCCTCTATTTTATAAAACAATCTTGAGTACCCCTCCAGCTTCTCAACTGTTTGGTGGAATTCCGAATCCAGAGGAGGAGGTTGGGTTGTGGAAATCCTTCAGAGATAAGTTGGAATCCGTCATGGTCATCCTTGATAAAAATGACGTTTCTAAGGCTTGTCTGACTTGGTTGAGGGAATGCGGTGGACAGATTGTCGGTAAGGTTAGTGGGAAGCATTTGATTGAAGCTATAGTTACTGGCGCAGAGCTTGGATCAGCCGAAAAATTGATAAGGGAGACCATGGATAGCAAAGATGTCTTGAGGGGTAGTTTGGATTGGCTTAAAAGTGTTTTCGGGTCTGAGGTAGAGCTGCCTTGGAATAGAATCCGAGAGCTTGTTCTGGCGGATGATTTGAACCTATGGGATGAAATATTTGAGAAGGCCTTTGTGGAAAGAATGAAATCTATTATCGACTCCAGATTTGAGGATTTGGCTAAAGCCGTCAATGTAGCAGATTCAGTTCATGCTTATAGCGAGATTACTGGTGAGAAGATCAACTTCCAAGCATACTTAAACAGACCTTCTACAGGTGGTGGTGTCTGGTTCATTGAGCCTAATGCAAAGAAAGTTGGTCTTATTTCCGGAAATAAGTCATCCCCCGAAGAAAGCGACTTCCAAAGTTGTCTAACTGCGTACTTTGGTCCTGAAGTTAGCCAAATGAGAGATGCAGTTGATAGGCGCTGCCAGAGTGTTTTGGAAGACCTCCTAAGCTTCTTCGAGTCAGAAAAGGCAGGTCCAAGGTTAAAGGATCTTGCCCCATACGTGCAGAATAAGTGTTATGACAGTGTTTCAGCACTTCTTGCAGATGTAGATAAAGAACTTGAATTTCTCTGTGCTGCCGCAAAGAAAGAAAACAAGGACAGTGAAGCAATTCCACCTCCTATAATAATTGAGAAATCACTATTTATGGGACGCCTTTTGTTTGCATTTTTGAACCACTCAAAACATGTTCCGTTGATTCTTGGTTCTCCAAGATTGTGGTGTAGAGAAACTATGACTGCAGTTTCTGATAAGTTGTCATCCTTGTTGAAGCAACCAAGATTTGGCTCGAATACTACAGTCACTGCTGACAGCCCTGGAAAGCAATTGCATACCGATCTTAGAAGGCAGACTTCATTAGCTGTTGCTGCATTACTGGGAGCGGAAGAGAAGACAAGTCCAAAATTTGAAGAGCTTAATAAAACAATGCGAGATCTGTGCATCAAGGCTCATACATTGTGGATACAGTGGTTATCTGATGAGCTTTCAGCTATTCTCTTGCGTGATCTTAGGAGTGACGATGGATTGTCTGCTACAACTCCTTTAAGGGTAACTACAAATGATCTTTATCCTTTGTCTTTTAATTCATTCTGCTTAGCTGTCTCTTGTGGATCGATTTAGAAAGAGCTGACACAATCGACAGAGGTAGTTAGTTTGCTTATGTCCTATGTTCAAATTCTTTGTTTTTGGTGGAAATAGTTCTGAACTATTCTGATTCTTTGAAGTTGTAATGCAATAGTTTATACTTCCTCCTGCATTTCAAAAGTTTATACTTCCTAGCATTTCAATAGTCATATGCAAGGTTAATTTTGTAGTGTATTTGCTCATCTTTTAAGAATGATATAGGGATGGGAGGAGACAATAGTGAAGGAAGAGCAGGACGAGAGTCAGTCTGAGTTGAAGATATCACTTCCATCCTTGCCTTCGCTCTATATGATTTCATTTCTTTGTCGGGCATCAGAAGAAATTCATCGAATAGGAGGTCACGTACTGGATAAGTCAATTTTGCAAAAATTTGCTTCAAGCCTGTTGGAGAAGGTGCGTCGTCTCTGATTACTTCTTCTTTTTTTTTTCCATTTACGACAGAGATATTACTGGCAAGAAAAGGTTTTCTCTTCAAAATGTTCATAGCTGTTTGATAGATTTTGTTTCATCGGTAAACAAAGCCAAGCTAGTGATTACCTATAAGAATAANTTCAAAAGTTTATACTTCCTAGCATTTCAATAGTCATATGCAAGGTTAATTTTGTAGTGTCTTTGCTCATCTTTTAAGAATGATATAGGGATGGGAGGAGACAATAGTGAAGCAAGAGCAGGACGAGAGTCAGTCTGAGTTGAAGATATCACTTCCATCCTTGCCTTCGCTCTATATGATTTCATTTCTTTGTCGGGCATCAGAAGAAATTCATCGAATAGGAGGTCACGTACTGGATAAGTCAATTTTGCAAAAATTTGCTTCAAGCCTGTTGGAGAAGGTGCGTCGTCTCTGATTACTTCTTCTTTTTTTTTTCCATTTACGACAGAGATATTACTGGCAAGAAAAGGTTTTCTCTTCAAAATGTTCATAGCTGTTTGATAGATTTTGTTTCATATTCACACTTTTTCACTTTCATCGGTAAACATAACCAAGCTAGTGATTGCCTATAAGAATAATTTTTTAAACCTTCCATTGTACAATGCAGATCACCATTATTTATGAGGATTTCTTATCTGCCAGGGAGGCCAACAAACCCCAAATTTCAGAGAAAGGAGTTTTACAAATTTTGCTGGATTTGAGATTTGCATCTGACGTTCTTTCTGGGAGTGATACAAGTACCAATGTGGAGACACCAAAGAGCACAATCACTAGATCGGCTTACAGGCGAAAGCAGGACCAACAGAAAACAAAGTCAGTCAATAGAGGTCGAATTGATGGAGTGACCTCCCAACTAACCGAAAAGTTGGATCCCATAGACTGGTTCACGTAAGAAATCTTATCCCTAATATTTACTTATGTCATATATTTATCTTTACTATATTGGCTGTTTTAAGAAGCTCCTGGCCTGGGAATATCGTCTTGTTGTTTACTGTCTCAGTCACTCTCTGATTCTAGTCTTTTGAATATCTAAAAAGGTACGAGCCTTATCTTTGGGAGAACGAAAAACAATCCTACCTACGCCATGCTGTACTCTTTGGTTTCTTTGTGCAACTAAACCGAATGTACACAGATACTGCGCAGAAACTACCAACTAATTCAGAATCAAATATCATGCCATGTTCCACAGTTCCTCGCTTCAAATACCTTCCCATAAGGTTAGATTTTCGTCTTCTACATCTAATAACATTGTTTGTAGGCTTTGTAAAATTTGGGAAAACTAGTTTCTGATATCAGAAGTCTTCGTATCGTGTCGTGTCAATGCAGCGCTCCAGCTCTGTCTTCTAGAAGTACAAATAAGGTCTCTGTTCCTGTTACATCAAATGATGCTTCGTCAAGAAACTCATGGAAGGCATTTACAAACATGGAGCAATCTCAAACAAGTGATTTGGAAGAAGATTCCAATTTCGGCGGGGCTTTCAAGTCTTTCATGCAGGTAAGGGTTTGGTGTTTGGTTAACTAATGGCTACAATGTTGTAATCTGGTTTAGTATCTTAGACCATGTACAAATTGTTTTTCAGGGAAGCAC
>NC_025704.1:7522349-7523448 GCF_000633955.1 Camelina sativa
TTTTTAAACCTTCCATTGTACAATGCAGATCACCATTATTTATGAGGATTTCTTATCTGCCAGGGAGGCCAACAAACCCCAAATTTCAGAGAAAGGAGTTTTACAAATTTTGCTGGATTTGAGATTTGCATCTGACGTTCTTTCTGGGAGTGATACAAGTACCAATGTGGAGACACCAAAGAGCACAATCACTAGATCGGCTTACAGGCGAAAGCAGGACCAACAGAAAACAAAGTCAGTCAATAGAGGTCGAATTGATGGAGTGACCTCCCAACTAACCGAAAAGTTGGATCCCATAGACTGGTTCACGTAAGAAATCTTATCCCTAATATTTACTTATGTCATATATTTATCTTTACTATATTGGCTGTTTTAAGAAGCTCCTGGCCTGGGAATATCGTCTTGTTGTTTACTGTCTCAGTCACTCTCTGATTCTAGTCTTTTGAATATCTAAAAAGGTACGAGCCTTATCTTTGGGAGAACGAAAAACAATCCTACCTACGCCATGCTGTACTCTTTGGTTTCTTTGTGCAACTAAACCGAATGTACACAGATACTGCGCAGAAACTACCAACTAATTCAGAATCAAATATCATGCCATGTTCCACAGTTCCTCGCTTCAAATACCTTCCCATAAGGTTAGATTTTCGTCTTCTACATCTAATAACATTGTTTGTAGGCTTTGTAAAATTTGGGAAAACTAGTTTCTGATATCAGAAGTCTTCGTATCGTGTCGTGTCAATGCAGCGCTCCAGCTCTGTCTTCTAGAAGTACAAATAAGGTCTCTGTTCCTGTTACATCAAATGATGCTTCGTCAAGAAACTCATGGAAGGCATTTACAAACATCGAGCAATCTCAAACAAGTGATTTGGAAGAAGATTCCAATTTCGGCGGGGCTTTCAAGTCTTTCATGCAGGTAAGGTTTTGGTGTTTGGTTAACTAATGGCTACAATGTTGTAATCTGGTTTAGTATCTTAGACCATGTACAAATTGTTTTTCAGGGAAGCACATTCAAGCTGGGATCAATATTAACTGATGGACAAGTGGGAATATTCAAGGACAGATCAGCAGCCGCTATGTCAACATTTGGCGATATACT
>NC_025704.1:7523791-7525837 GCF_000633955.1 Camelina sativa
AATCTCAAACAAGTGATTTGGAAGAAGATTCCAATTTCGGCGGGGCTTTCAAGTCTTTCATGCAGGTAAGGTTTTGGTGTTTGGTTAACTAATGGCTACAATGTTGTAATCTGGTTTAGTATCTTAGACCATGTACAAATTGTTTTTCAGGGAAGCACATTCAAGCTGGGATCAATATTAACCGATGGACAAGTGGGAATATTCAAGGACAGATCAGCAGCCGCTATGTCAACATTTGGCGATATACTACCGGCTCAAGCTGCCGGTTTACTCTCTTCTTTCACAAACACCAGATCCGAGTGATGATGATTATTCACCAGTTTTGAGACTAAACCGTCGTTTTCAACCCGAATTTCTGCGGTCGGTTTATGATTCATACAGAAGATACGAAGGAAGCTGATTTGAGATATGAACCTTAAGACTAGAGATATCTTCTTTGCTATACAAGTTTTACAAAAAACGAAGAGAACATGTTTTGTAATAGGGTTTTGATTGATTGTTTCTTATATGCTTCTTTTATAAGGAACATGTAATTAAGTAAAAAAAGATTTGGTTCAGCAAAATCCTCAGAACAAAGCCTTGCACATTGAGTGACCAGAGAAATTAGTTAAAGTTTTGCTACATATATAACCATCTGATTTCCATCAACAAAATCCTCAAGAGGTATTCAGATCGCTAATACATCTGATCTCCATCAAGTTAACCAAAGCAAATTAGGGATCACGGTTAGCCTTATCAATGAGAGGTTTCAGCTTCTTCTTGTCAGCAAGAATCTTGAGGAAATTGAAGAGGAAAGGGACATAGTTGTGTTTTCTTCTCATGTTCTCTTTCTTCCAGTTCTTAGACTTCTCCTCCTCCATTACAATCTTCTGCGAAACAGTCTCTATCCCGGTATTGACTTCCGAAAGAGATCTATCGAGAGCCTCATAACTGCTTTTCTCAGCGTATTTATCAGCTTGCAAACCACCTAACTGCTGCAGAATCCTCTCTCGCTCTCTTTGATACTCTTTCAGTTCAGCTACATACAGCTCTTTCCTGTTCTTAACTACAGCTAAGAGACTAAACCGAATCTCATTCTGCGAGTACCGATCAATCCGCTCTTGTACCACAGGTTGGACCATTCTGAGCCACTCGATTCCTTCTGGCTCACCAAGACACTGTCCAAGACTAATGGGTCCTTCTTTAAGACCATCGAGCTCATATAAGATACCATCGACAGGTAAGTAGCTGATGTAATGATACACATCATCATCTTCTTCTACATTTTTCGCAGCAGCTAATTCATCTTCTTCCATGGTGGAAGTTGGGTCGGGCCTGGCAAATGTGTTGTGAGCTGCACGTATCGCCTCATTGTTGTTGATGGCTAAACCTTTCAGTTCAGGTGGAAATTCTTTGGCGAATTTTTTCAGTTCTGATAGTTCTGAGCCAATATCAATACTCGAAGAGTTCAAGAGAACCGATAACATCGCTTGCGTCGCACAAGCATTGTTGATTATCTGCAAGAGATGCATAGTTTTAAGGAAAGGTTATATGATTTGCAAATTACGATTATAATAATTCTCCCAAAAGTTAGAAAATCTAATATGACGGTGAGAGTGACCTGGCTTGCAAAGAAGAAATTCGGGTTTGGTTCCATGATGACAACACGACTATCCTTTTCCTCTGGACGCCACTTGTAAAGCAATATCAATCCATATACAGGTCTGCAAGTGAACCCCAGTTGTATGAGTTACATTTTCCAAACAAGAAAGATGAAAGAGTAATTAGTGGATCTACCTTATTTCATCAAGAGAATTAATATCCAAAGAATACAATTCCTCAACCTGCACACCTTTCACTTGCATTTGTTGTATAATCTCAGTGAACACACCTAAACATATAATACGTAAAGTGAGTGAATCTTAAGAACAACCACACACACACACACACACATACACACTAAGCAACATTGTTGGGTTCTCTAAATCATCACCTTTATAAATCCAATTCAATATAATGAACATTTACCAAATCGGATTTTACGAATGAAAACAAAAAAAAAAAAAA
>NC_025704.1:7526480-7533563 GCF_000633955.1 Camelina sativa
ATGTTCTCTTTCTTCCAGTTCTTAGATTTCTCCTCCTCCATTACAATCTTCTGCGAAACAGTCTCTATCCCGGTATTGACTTCCGAAAGAGATCTATCGAGAGCCTCATAACTGCTTTTCTCAGCGTATTTATCAGCTTGCAAACCACCTAACTGCTGCAGAATCCTCTCTCGCTCTCGTTGATACTCTTTCAGTTCAGCTACATACAGCTCTTTCCTGTTCTTAACTACAGCTAAGAGACTAAACCGAATCTCATTCTGCGAATATCTGTCAATCCTCTCTTGTACCACAGGTTGGACCATTCTGAGCCACTCGATTCCTTCTGGCTCACCAAGACACTGTCCAAGACTAATGGGTCCTTCTTTAAGACCATCGAGCTCATATAAGATACCATCGACAGGTAAGTAGCTGATGTAATGATACACATCATCATCTTCTTCTACATTTTTGGCAGCAGCTAATTCATCTTCTTCCATGGTGGAAGTTGGGTCGGGCCTGGCAAATGTGTTGTGAGCTGCACGTATCGCCTCATTGTTGTTGATGGCTAAACCTTTCAGTTCAGGTGGAAATTCTTTGGCGAATCTTTTCAGCTCTGATAGTTCTGAGCCAATATCAATACTCGAAGAGTTCAAGAGAACCGATAACATCGCTTGGGTGGCACAAGCATTGTTGATTATCTGCAGAAGACGCAAAGTTATATGATTTGCAAATTAGGATTATAATAATTCTCCCATGAGTCAGAAAATCTAATGTGACGACAGTGAGTGAGTGACCTGGCTTGCAAAGAAGAAATTCGGGTTTGGTTCCATGATGACAACACGACTATCCTTTTCCTCTGGACGCCACTTGTAAAGCAATATCAATCCATATACAGGTCTGCAAGTGAACCTCAGTTGTATGAGTTACAAATACATATTTTCGAAACAAGAAAGATGAAAGAGTAATTAGTGGATCTACCTTATTTCATCAAGAGAGTTAATGTCCAAAGAATACAATTCCTCAACCTGCACACCTTTCACTTGCATTTGTTGTATAATCTCAGTGAACACACCTAAACATATAATACGGGAAATGAAAGAACATTAAGAACAACCACACACACACACTAAGCAACATTGTTGTGTTCTCTAATGTTGCTTAAAACCAAAACATTATCTACCCTTTTAGAGCTCCATAATAATCACAATCAATCAACAATACCCGAGCTTTGTTTCCGAAACCATCACCTTTATTAATCCAATTTCAATATTATGAACATTTATCAAAATGGATTTCACGAACGACAAAAATAAAACCCCAAATTGGAGAGGAGAGAAAAATATACCAGGATCAGATTCTACAGGAAACCAAGACATGATTCAACTATGGCTCGCGCCGGTGAAAATGGGACTGAACTAAAAGATTAGGGTTTCTCTCTCAAATTCGCTAATCTCCTCCCTTCGACTTCATCGTCTTCACGGTCGCTGCTGATGGACTCAAAAGAGACTATACACACTGTTGTGGTCTCGTTTTTGTCTTAATTAATAAAGATCGCTTCTAAACCGAATCGAACCGTATATACCCATTTAAAATTTTACATAACCGATATAAACCGAACAAGATCAAGTTGGAAAAACAACAAATCGGTTCTAATTTTATTAAAGTAATACCGAACTGAACCGATCATGTTAACAACTCCTTTGTGGCTTATAGATCGTATAATCGCCGGAGAAAGCCATAGAAAGAAAATCTTAGGGTTCAAACAATGACNATCAATCCATATACAGGTCTGCAAGTGAACCTCAGTTGTATGAGTTACAAATACATATTTTCGAAACAAGAAAGATGAAAGAGTAATTAGTGGATCTACCTTATTTCATCAAGAGAGTTAATGTCCAAAGAATACAATTCCTCAACCTGCACACCTTTCACTTGCATTTGTTGTATAATCTCAGTGAACACACCTAAACATATAATACGGGAAATGAAAGAACATTAAGAACAACCACACACACACACTAAGCAACATTGTTGTGTTCTCTAATGTTGCTTAAAACCAAAACATTATCTACCCTTTTAGAGCTCCATAATAATCACAATCAATCAACAATACCCGAGCTTTGTTTCCGAAACCATCACCTTTATTAATCCAATTTCAATATTATGAACATTTATCAAAATGGATTTCACGAACGACAAAAATAAAACCCCAAATTGGAGAGGAGAGAAAAATATACCAGGATCAGATTCTACAGGAAACCAAGACATGATTCAACTATGGCTCGCGCCGGTGAAAATGGGACTGAACTAAAAGATTAGGGTTTCTCTCTCAAATTCGCTAATCTCCTCCCTTCGACTTCATCGTCTTCACGGTCGCTGCTGATGGACTCAAAAGAGACTATACACACTGTTGTGGTCTCGTTTTTGTCTTAATTAATAAAGATCGCTTCTAAACCGAATCGAACCGTATATACCCATTTAAAATTTTACATAACCGATATAAACCGAACAAGATCAAGTTGGAAAAACAACAAATCGGTTCTAATTTTATTAAAGTAATACCGAACTGAACCGATCATGTTAACAACTCCTTTGTGGCTTATAGATCGTATAATCGCCGGAGAAAGCCATAGAAAGAAAATCTTAGGGTTCAAACAATGACGACGGCGACTGAGACTATCTCCGCCGCGATAAATCAGATTGATGAGAAGAAGGAACAGTTAAAGAAAGCTTTCGACGATCTTCAAGCTCATCGATCTCTCCTTTCACCGTCTTTCTCTCTTTCCTGGTCTGAGATCGACTCCCACTTCTCCTCTCTCCAATCCTCCCTCTCTAACCGATTCCGCCTCCTCCAATCAGCATCTCCTGTGAAAGATGATTCGTCTAGACTCGAAACTTCTGATCCAGAGACATCTCCGGAGGATCATCAACCCGTTGTTGAGCCGGAGTTGAGAACGTTGTGTGAGAATAATGACGGAATTGGTTTGACAAAGTATTTGATCCGTCGTTGGGATGATGATGCGCCTATGAACCTCGAGGCTTCTGCTGCGATTCGCNGATTCTACAGGAAACCAAGACATGATTCAACTATGGCTCGCGCCGGTGAAAATGGGACTGAACTAAAAGATTAGGGTTTCTCTCTCAAATTCGCTAATCTCCTCCCTTCGACTTCATCGTCTTCACGGTCGCTGCTGATGGACTCAAAAGAGACTATACACACTGTTGTGGTCTCGTTTTTGTCTTAATTAATAAAGATCGCTTCTAAACCGAATCGAACCGTATATACCCATTTAAAATTTTACATAACCGATATAAACCGAACAAGATCAAGTTGGAAAAACAACAAATCGGTTCTAATTTTATTAAAGTAATACCGAACTGAACCGATCATGTTAACAACTCCTTTGTGGCTTATAGATCGTATAATCGCCGGAGAAAGCCATAGAAAGAAAATCTTAGGGTTCAAACAATGACGACGGCGACTGAGACTATCTCCGCCGCGATAAATCAGATTGATGAGAAGAAGGAACAGTTAAAGAAAGCTTTCGACGATCTTCAAGCTCATCGATCTCTCCTTTCACCGTCTTTCTCTCTTTCCTGGTCTGAGATCGACTCCCACTTCTCCTCTCTCCAATCCTCCCTCTCTAACCGATTCCGCCTCCTCCAATCAGCATCTCCTGTGAAAGATGATTCGTCTAGACTCGAAACTTCTGATCCAGAGACATCTCCGGAGGATCATCAACCCGTTGTTGAGCCGGAGTTGAGAACGTTGTGTGAGAATAATGACGGAATTGGTTTGACAAAGTATTTGATCCGTCGTTGGGATGATGATGCGCCTATGAACCTCGAGGCTTCTGCTGCGATTCGCTACTCTCCGAATCCGGCGTCAATGGTGCTCGACGCGATCGAAGGTTCGAAGCAGAACCACACTCCATCGTCGTCATCGGGGAAACCATTCGATGTAAGGAGAGTTTTGGTTTTGTTAATGGAAGCTTTGATTGAGATCAATGCGAGTATCACGGTTGATACGAGAAAGAGAGCTAAGAAACTGGCTTACGATTTGAAAACGAAGATAGGTTCAAAGCCTTTCGAGGCGTTAGTGTTTTTGCATTTAGTCGCAGCTTTCGAATTAGGATCTGAGTTTGACTCTGAGGTGCTTTCTGATTACGTTTTCATGATCGCTAAATACAAGCAAGCTACTACGGTGTGTAACAAGATTGATTTAGGTAGCGAAAGAGTTGGATTACTAATCAAGAAGCTCTTGGATTCTGGTAAACCAATCTTTGCAGTTAGATTCATGTATGAGTGTGGGATGACTGATGAATTCGAACCAATCACTGTTTTGAAAGCTCACATTAAGGATTCGAGAGAAGCTGCTCGTAAAGTTTGTAAGGAAGATAACTACTCTCTGAAGTCACAGAACGAAGCCATCGATAAAGAAGTCAGTGCATTGAAATCAGCGATCAAAATCATCAAAGATCAAAACCTTGAATCCGAGTTTACTCAGGAGAAAGTTGAGGAGCGTGTAGAGGAGCTGGAGAAATGCAAGGCACTGAGGAAACGCAACACCACTAATACTCCCCAGAAAGAGTCACAGCAAAAGGGGAAAAAGCGGGATCGAGACTGCAATGTGACACAAGTTCCAGTTACGAGTCAGCAGCTACTTTCTAGACCAGAAGCTCTTCTTATGCCGCCTGAGCATAGTCATCGTGGCTTACAGTTAAATTCTTATGGTCTTATGACCCCAGCATTTACTGGTGTTGTTGTGAACCCATTAGCTGGGCACTTTGGTTCAGCTGCAACTCCTCAATCTCTTTACTATACTCAACAAACTGGATTTGTGTTGCCGCCTGGATACCACCCACCTTATTATTCTCAGTAGCAGCATCTCGACCGTAAGATCTTAATCTCCTCAGTGCAAAATGCATAGTTGTAGATTATAGTCTGACTCTGGAGTTGTCTGGTGTAAATTTAGGATTTTCTTTTTTGTGTAATGAAACTGAAACAAAAAAATCAACAGCTCTTTGTAGCACTAAGAAGGTTTTGGAAACAGAAGATTAAGAAAAGTCCTTGGAGCAAGCGTAATTCCTGTCTGATGCATATGCCATAGATTTATAGGCTAGAAGCTCCATTCTGGTAAGTTTTTTTAGGCAAAACCTGGTATTATAAAAGATGCAACTTTTAAGCAAAACCAAATTTGTTCGTGTAGGCAATGTGACAAATAGGACATGGGCATTAGCAATGTAGTTTGAAACAAGAGCTCTTGAAATGGATCGCATGTGAAATGGATTTTGGCATTTTGCTCACAAATCATAGTATTGCAATCGTTTTCATCTATCCTCCGAAGAAGCATCATAAACCAAAGAATGGCAGAGTACCGAGATAATTTTGGTTGGAATTCAATTTTATCTGAGTCTACAAGAGTACAGTTCTTGGAAAAATCATGTTATCAAACTGTATTTTTCCACTTGACTAATAATAGTTAAAATACAGTTTTCACAATACAAACAAGGCAGAGAAAGCACGATCCTCCCTCTTACTCAACTGTTGTTAGTCATCAAACATTCATAATGATAACTAACTAGACTTCTTGTTGTCCTCCAAGCTGCTTTCCATGACTTCAATAGGTCTGCCATCCATGACTTCAGTAGATTTGCCTTCCATGACTTCAATAGATCTGCCTTCCATGACTTCAATAGATTTGCCTTCCATGACTTGAGTAGATCTGCCTTCCATGATTTCAATGATGGAAACGAGTCTTTCCACAGGAACCTTAGTAGCATCGGATCTCATACCAATATCGGAACGCAGGCGATCAAAACAGTACTTACCATATCCTACAGTCCCTACCAACACCACACCACCAAAACCTGTAACTGCATATCCAAGTGTTGAAGAAACCACCGAAGCTGTTCTACCAGACTTCACCATCCCAATAAGACCAATCGCCCAAGAAACAGCATCGCCTGCTACATACGCGGAATTGGCTTGACCACTACTTCCAAGCTTGATCTTTGACATGACAACCAAACCAGTTTTGCAATAAGTAGCAAAATCTTCACAATTGTTCTCAAACAGGTTGTAAGCACCAAACCGGTTTCGCAATAAGAGGAACTCAGCACGGGAAACGACGTCATCACAAGGATCTGAAGTTGCAGTCGTGCAAGTACCTCGTTGCTTTGCGATAAAGAAAGCTGGAGAGACACCGTACTCGAAGAGATAAAGGTTTCCTCCGGCGAGAAAGCAATCAAGGCAAGAAGAGATTACACCGTCGAGTTTGGATTGATCTCCACACTTAGTACAAGGGTTGTTGCCTCCTCCATGATTCGGAACTGAGCTAGTGATGAAATTGTCCAGGAAAGTCCCTGTTCCGGTTTCGAGACCACCTCCACGAGTGAAATGTATCACTTTCTCATCGCCTACATAGATTCCTACGATATTGCAAACAGAGTACAATCGTGTTTATGAACATTACAAAAAAACCCAAACTTTGGAATCTTTTGATAAACCCAGAAAAAAAAGGCTGTAAAATGCAACGAATCTAACACACATTTCCACGAAATTGTGTTATGAAACAAACCCAAAAACTGAACCTTTGATAAACCCCAGAAGTCAACTAAGAACGAGCATGTAATGTATTGGATTCACATATACATACATAGATAGAGAGAGCGAGAGAGAAAGAGAANCTTTCCACAGGAACCTTAGTAGCATCGGATCTCATACCAATATCGGAACGCAGGCGATCAAAACAGTACTTACCATATCCTACAGTCCCTACCAACACCACACCACCAAAACCTGTAACTGCATATCCAAGTGTTGAAGAAACCACCGAAGCTGTTCTACCAGACTTCACCATCCCAATAAGACCAATCGCCCAAGAAACAGCATCGCCTGCTACATACGCGGAATTGGCTTGACCACTACTTCCAAGCTTGATCTTTGACATGACAACCAAACCAGTTTTGCAATAAGTAGCAAAATCTTCACAATTGTTCTCAAACAGGTTGTAAGCACCAAACCGGTTTCGCAATAAGAGGAACTCAGCACGGGAAACGACGTCATCACAAGGATCTGAAGTTGCAGTCGTGCAAGTACCTC
>NC_025704.1:7535141-7536857 GCF_000633955.1 Camelina sativa
TTTTTTTTTTTTTTTTTTTTTAATGATTCTCTGCTTTTTTCTTTGGTCCTCAAGGCTTAGTTCACTCCACTTGTACATATTTAAAACTGGGGGGAAAAATTGCAAATACTGTATCTCTCCATACTAACAAAAGCTTGTAAATTGACCTCCAAACTATGGATACTTTACAAAACACCCCTCAAAGGCTCAACGTAATGACGTATAGTGTTTGTTTTAGTAGTTTTCAATAGTCTGACTGTTATCTTGCAAATATCGCTTATTTTCAGGGTTGTTTTGTTTTTCTTTTTAATTTCAACTTTAAAACCACGCTCCGAATTAAAACTTTATTTTTATTTTTTTGGCAACTGATTTTTGGAGTTGTGATTTAGTTCACTACGGATCAATATTAAAATACAAACTACTGTTATAATTTAATAGTACAGTATGTTTCCTTCTTGATTAAGCAAGTTTAGTTGGTCACAAACGTTGCTTTCACCTACTACGAAAGAGATTGTGTACAAATTCATTGACCATGTCTTTTGGTTATAGATACGTTAATCGACACACCAATAATAGAAAGTCCAATATCTCTTTTTAGTAGTACTATTTTTACAACGGTGAAAAGATAAATTTTTTATTGTGTTAGTGTAAAATATCTCACATCGGATAAATGTGAAGGGACTTAATAATATATAAAAGGTTATAGCTTCCCCATTTATTGTTAATTAGTTTTGAGTTGAAAGCTCACAAAGCACAGTAAAATCCGAATTTAATTTATTAATTAAAGAAATTTTTATGTCAATTTTCTCATCCATCACCCATCGTCTTAGCAATCTGTCTTGCAGTAATTTTTGCGTTACAATTGTGTTGTCAAATTGACAAAAAGCAAATGGGCATATCATCAATGTAGTTAGTCCAGATAAGCAGTGGAGAACCGTTTTGTTACATTTATAGGGATTACGGAATACAAATTCATTGACCATTGTCCATAAATATATTAGAATCAATGTACGTGATTCGTAATTTTGTGGAACGGTGAAAGATGTTTAAGAAATGGTCTCATCCATCATCACCCATCTTCTTAGCAATCTCCTTAAGCACAAGCTTAGAAACTTTCCCCGTCGAAGTCTTTGGCAACTCATCCCTAAACAAAACCGTTTTAGGAACCATAAACCTAGACATCTTCTTCCTACAATACTCTATCAACTCCTCCTCCGTTGGTTCCACACTCAACCCTTCCTTCAAACTCACAAACGCACACGGCGTCTCTCCCCAAAACTCATCAGGTCTCGCCACCACCGCCACTTCACTCACCGCCGGATTCGTATACAAAACCGCTTCAACCTCCACGCTACTCACATTCTCTCCTCCTGATATGATTATATCTTTCGACCTATCCTTAATCTCTAAATAACCATCCGTGTGAATCACACCAACGTCTCCGGTGTAAAACCACCCGTCCCTCAGAGCTTTCTCTGTTCCGATCGGATCTTTTAAGTAACCAAGCATGATCGAGCTTCCTTTCATCACTATTTCTCCCATAGTTTCTCCATTCCTCTCGACGCTTCGACCCGATTCAGGATCCACCACGTCTATTTCAGTAAACCCGACCGTTCTCACTCCTTGCCGTGCCTTCAGCCTCGCTCGATCACTCGCCGGTAAACGATTCCACTGTGGCTTCCACACGCAGGAAACGACTACACCGGCCGCTTCTGTTAATCCGTAACCGTGACTGAT
>NC_025704.1:7538279-7550810 GCF_000633955.1 Camelina sativa
CAGGATCCACCACGTCTATTTCAGTAAACCCGACCGTTCTCACTCCTTGCCGTGCCTTCAGCCTCGCTCGATCACTCGCCGGTAAACGATTCCACTGTGGCTTCCACACGCAGGAAACGACTACACCGGCCGCTTCTGTTAATCCGTAACCGTGACTGATAACGAAACCGATTGACTCGGCGCGGAGGAGCACGGCGGCTGGAGGTGGAGCTCCGGCGGTTAAAATGTTGACGGGACGTTTTAACGGCTGATGAGATTGCTGAGTCGCAGACAACATGTGGAGCACCACGGGAGCTCCACACATGTGCGTGACGTTGTGATCACGTATCAAACGGTAGGTTAACGGCGCTTCGAACTTGCGCAAACAGACGTTAGTTCCTCCGACGGCGGCGATTCCCCATGGATAACACCAACCGTTAGCATGAAACATCGGTAGACTCCATAAGTAAACCGGATTTTTCGGTACGGTCCAATCGATTAGAGAATCTATTGACATTACGAAAATACCCCTGTGGCAGTGTACCACTCCTTTGGGTGCCGAAGTCGTACCGGAAGTGTAATTAAGCACAATCGGATCCCATTCGCTTACGGGTCGGATCCATTTGAAACCCGGATCACCTCTCTCGACAAGATCATCGTAAGTGTAACTGAACTTGTTACCATCAGCCACGTCAGCACCTCCTCCTTCCTCTTCTTTATCGGCGATGAAGACTAGGATCGGCGGATCAGTCGTCATCATCGAGATAGCTTCGACGGCTAGATCGTGAGAGAAGACGTCGACGAAGAGAAGCTTAGATCCAGAGTGGGTGAGTAGAACAGAGACAGTGCGTGCGTCGAGGCGCGTGTTGATGTTGTTGAGGATTGCACCAGACATGGGAACAGCGAACTGGAGCTCGTACATCGCCGGAGTGTTGGGAGAAAGGACGGAGACGACGTCGGACCTTCCGATTCCGAGTGAAGACAGAGAGGACGCGACGCGGAGACAACGGAGGTTAGTTTCACGCCACGTGTAAACGGTGTTGCTTCCGTAAACGATGGAGGTACAGTCACCGTACACAATGGCGGCTCTCTCTAAGAAACCTAACGGCGTCCACGGCGGAGAGTTAGCGGCACATGGCTTCATTGCCTCCATCTCTTTCTCTTCTCGAGTGGGGAGTAATCAAAGAATATACAGTCTGGTTATTATTATCTATAGAAGAAAACAAATTAAAGAGTCTCCATGCCATGATGTTCAAGATTACGTGACCATGATGCTCTAACAGCAAGTTTATTGGGAGGTTCATATAAGGGGAGTTCTTAAATTTTTTATGAATTAATTGTGTACTGTTTGGAATATAAGAACCTATGATCTCTTAGATAAAATTTTCTCTTTTATTGGTAGGTTCTTATTTTGGATCTCTTATTTTTGAAAATATTGTTTCTTATTTTTGAAAATATTGTTTTTTAAAATTTTAAAATTTTAAATAGAATAGAAGTGGTATAAATGTGTAAACATTTAAGATTTTATAAAAATAAAAAAAAAATATTTCATTTTTATTAATTTTCAAATATACAAAACATAATAAAACATTAATACATATTACAACAAGAGTCACAAGAGTCAGATATATTATTATGCCACTGAAACATAATTCAAATCGCCTCTCATGCATCCTCATGAATCCAGATTCAATCGCAACCGAGAGAGAGAGCGCGAGAGCGAGAGAGAAAGAGAGGAAAAAAGAAAAAAATCGAAGGGGAAATGTTTTTTTTTTCCTTTTTGTATTATTCTTTCAACCAACCGAATGGTGACACGTATCGCCCCTTAAACCAAGATTCAGTCTCTTATATAAGGAGAGATCTTACCATTTTTATTCATTTCTGATTAATTTTTTTTTAACAAAAGACTAAGAGCTCTTCCCTGAACCCCCGATAAATAAGGCCTTACTAACCGTACCCACAAAGCCGGTTGAAGAATTTAATTCTACTAACGCGACCATACTATAAAATACTAGTTTCTGCTTTGCGATGGACAATATTAAATAATTTATAACCGAGAAAAATATACTAGCAGCAGTCCATGTCTGCTTTCGTGATGCGTCGATGAACCGGCCCAAAACACATGTTTTTCCGACTCTGACGTTGTTTATTGCGACGCAAAGGACTTTACTCACTAGTGGACAACCCACACAATACAAATCCCTAACTAGATATTTTGGATATAAATTCAAAAAAATAGCTACACTGTTAGTTGGAAATTTATTATCTTCCCTTTCAACCACATCATATAAATGTGGACGTATGTGATGTGACCATACACAACTACGTACTAAAGTACTAAGTCCAATGTTTAAGACTTAAATATAATTTGCTAATTGCTATGATCCTTTATAATATGTTGTTACCTGGCACCACAACTTTTTCTGTTTGCTGATCGTCACTCAAAGTCACATTTAAGTGTAATCTTCCTAAAGCATCTAAGAACAAAGGGAGAATGGCGAATGAGGAGGAGGAGCCGTTCAACTCAATGGTGCGTGTGTATATTCCAGTCACCGGCAATGGACTATTGTGGGCTACAGAGCCGTGCGAAGGTTCAGAAGTATGAGAAGCGAACAAAAAAAAATGCCTTTGTTTAAATAAAATAAAAACGTCTACAAAACTTAACCACTTCTGTCTCATAATAGAACTAATTAAAAAAACGAACTAAAACAAAAGTACTAATTCTTGAACATTTGTCTTCCCTTTTTCTCCACGAAATCGTGAACCAAGCTTTCAAAATCAACATCTCTAACCAGTTCTCTTTCGATAGATAAAATAGCTAAGTCACTCAATCTTTCTTGAGACATACTCGAACGAAGATATGATTTGATCAACTTCAGCTTTGAAAAACTCCTTTCAGCAGTTGCAACCGAAACTGGGATCGTCAACAATATTCGATAAGCAATGCACGTGTTTGGATAACAATCTTCAACTCTTTTCAAAAAGTCTAACACTTCAATAGGCCTTTTAATCTCTTTTGGTAACGCTTCTCTTAGAACTTTAAGTTCATAGAAAAGATCATTACCAACAACATCTGACTGATTTTCGTGAGTTAGATTATCTTCAAGATTAGCACAAGAAACCATCAAACTATCATCACTGGCTGATTGCAATTTTTCCAAATCAAACAAAAAACCGAATATTTGTTCGTACCTCTGAAATTGCTCAAATCTTGTCTCAAGTGAGTAGAGAGCTTGATCCATGATTTGGATGAAGTAGTCAATCCTAAAGCTCTCCTCGGGTGATAATGTCACACTTCCCTCGACATTTTCTGATTCTTCACCATAATGTCTTTTTCTTTTAATCACCCGCTTTGCTTTTCTAGGAAATACAGGATCAATCTCCAAAGATTCTGCAATTTCTTTAGCTTCAACTTTTGCTTTCTCAAAGCCTGACTCTCTATATTTTTTAAAATGAGAAACCAGCCCCTTCAGTTGAGAAATAGCTACATCAATGTTCATGTCTTCTGACTGCAAACTCTTGCTCACAATGTTAACAACAGATAAAAGATTATACCAAATAANGATAGATAAAATAGCTAAGTCACTCAATCTTTCTTGAGACATACTCGAACGAAGATATGATTTGATCAACTTCAGCTTTGAAAAACTCCTTTCAGCAGTTGCAACCGAAACTGGGATCGTCAACAATATTCGATAAGCAATGCACGTGTTTGGATAACAATCTTCAACTCTTTTCAAAAAGTCTAACACTTCAATAGGCCTTTTAATCTCTTTTGGTAACGCTTCTCTTAGAACTTTAAGTTCATAGAAAAGATCATTACCAACAACATCTGACTGATTTTCGTGAGTTAGATTATCTTCAAGATTAGCACAAGAAACCATCAAACTATCATCACTGGCTGATTGCAATTTTTCCAAATCAAACAAAAAACCGAATATTTGTTCGTACCTCTGAAATTGCTCAAATCTTGTCTCAAGTGAGTAGAGAGCTTGATCCATGATTTGGATGAAGTAGTCAATCCTAAAGCTCTCCTCGGGTGATAATGTCACACTTCCCTCGACATTTTCTGATTCTTCACCATAATGTCTTTTTCTTCTAATCACCCGCTTTGCTTTTCTAGGAAATACAGGATCAATCTCCAAAGATTCTGCAATTTCTTTAGCTTCTACTTTTGCTTTCTCAAAGCCTGACTCTCTATATTTTTTAAAATGAGAAACCAGCCCCTTCAGTTGAGAAATAGCTACATCAATGTTCATGTCTTCTGACTGCAAACTTTTGCTCACAATGTTAACAACAGATAAAAGATTATACCAAATAACCAAGGAAACTAAGAACTCAAAACTTCCAATTCCATGTGTTTCACTTATTGCAAGACATTCAGCTTCACTCTGCTCTTTCGGGTCATCACTATTTTCAGCAATATACACTAACGCATTCATGATTTTAGGAGCCTGAAACCGTATTGCCTTAACGCTTTCCACATGGCTCTCCCAACGAGTGTGTGATAAAGCCTTAAGTGTAAGGCCATCCACGTGATCTTCAAATATTTTCCACCGCTTAACTGAACATGAAAAGAAGTTATAAGTACACTGAATAATCCCAAAAAATGAGATTGCCTTTGGAGAAATGGTTGCCATATCACAAAGTGCAAGATTCAAACTGTGACAACTACATGGTGTATAAAACGCCCTGGGATTTATATCAAGAAATCTTTTTTGTACTCCCTTATGCTTTCCCTTCATATTAGAGCCATTTTCATAACCCTGTCCCCTCACATCATCAATTTTTAAATCAAAAGCAGCCAAAACAGCTTGAAACTTAAGAAAAAGTCTTTCACCATATGTATCATCAACTTTTAAGAACGTTAAAAAATATTCTTCGATCCTCGTTGAAGTTGTTGAAACATCTACACATCGAATGATGACAGTCATTTGTTCATGATGACTAATATCTGGAGTGCAGTCAAGAATCACAGAGAAGTACTTTGCACTTTGAATTTTTTTGACAATCATACCTTTGATCTCATTGGCTAACAAAGCTATTAACTCATTCTGAATTCTGTTGCTGAGATAATGATTACGAGATACACCCTCTTTATATCTTCTTAGATGCTCAATCATCACAGGATTAAAATCAGCAATCATCTCTATAAAACTTAAAAAATTCCCACAACCTTCTTTTCCAATTTTCTCGTTGCTTCCCCGAAACGCTAAATTTTGTTTAGCAAGCGTTTTCACCACAATAATAATCCTAAGCAACACTTGTCTCCAATGAATTTTCTCTTTGTTGAGTTCATATTGAGCATATTTGTCAATGATCTGATTCTTTTGCAGCCTGAGATCTAGTTCAGCCCACTGTTTCATACACAAAATGTGTTCACGACTAGATTCATGTTCTTTGAGCCTTCTCATAACATTCCTCCAATCACTAAAGCCCGTAGATGCCAATTGACTATTGTCACTGTGATTGAACAATTTACAACAAAAACAAAAGATCTTGTTCAAAGACTTAGAGTAAACTAGCCAACGTCGATCTTGTTTTGTTCCATCACCCATCTCTCTTGTATAATGCAAATGTGAAAAATGTCTCTTAAGACTATCTTTGGGAAAATTATGATCAAGTGGCAGTCTTTTTGATGGACCTTGTACAACCATAAAATCCCTCCACTCATTCCATCCCTTTTTGATGTTTTCCCAATTTCCAGGATCATATATGTCAAAAAATCCACAAGACTCCCTCAGATTATCACTCTTCTGATGTTCATTCTTATTCACATCATCTTCTTCATTCACTGCATTGACATCTTCTGGTTCAACACCTGCTTCTTCTCTTTGATACTCATTTATATTCTCATCCACTCCATCATCTCCAAGAACCACATGTTCTGTATCATTATTTTCTACTAATCCATCAGAAGGTGCAGGTTTTTTGAAGTACCTGAATAAAGCGTTCTCTTGAGATTTTGCTTGGTCATCTTTCATTTTTCTCTTTTTTCTGTTATCAGCTCCACAAGGTTGATCTTTTTTCTTTGAAGACATTGCTTTGCAGACTGCAGTAAAGAAAAAGCTTACAATGATTACGCTGCAATTTTATAAAAGACATTTAACCAAAGCAACAAAGTAAAATAGCAAACATTGGTGAGGAAACATTGAAGAAAAAATTTGTTACTGTGTTACCTTAGAATCAAGAGATGATGAAGCTTTAACAACGAAAGAGAAAAGAGCTATCAAAACTGAATTGTAAGTTTGTAACCCTAGTTGGCTAGTTGTTTGTTAATTAAGGGGAAGGTGCCGTCAAAAAAAACTTCAGCGTATGTCATATGTGTGTCTAATTCTTCTTAATTTTAACATATTAAGCCCATATTTAAATTAGATTGTAGACGGAGCCCATATTTTGTTTCTAATATTGTAAGAATCATTCATAAACCCATCTTTCCTATTTGTATTGTTTGCTTAGGATAAACTCTATATAACCTTAATGAATATATGCCCCTAATTATTTTTTTTTAAAAAATTGGATGCCCGAAGCGGTCGCTTCATTTTCTATAACTGGTGCACGGCTCTGGTGGGCTACGGTAACTATTATGGGTTTCAAAATGAAGATTAATCTTGACGTTGTTCTTGATGCAAGCATCCCTCGTTTCTACAGCAAACTGGTACCCGCTTATATACACATACACATGTTCTTATAATATTATACTTTTAATTATTATAGATAGCGGGTACTTAACTTCTATGTGGAATTTAACATATTATTTGGTCTCTCTAATTTATCTTAACTTTATTTATTTTTTGAATGAATATAAAATTTATGGATCATCACACGAACTCTTGGCGTCGGGATCGGCTTCTTGAACATTTCGATTCGGCAGATGTCGCTTTGATAGAGGCTATTCCCTTCAGTAGTCTGCCGATGGTAGACTCTTTAGGGTGGCATTTTACAAAGTCTGGTAAATATACGGTTAAGTCAGGATATGAAACAGCACGTCAGGGTATTCCAAACACTTTCTAGGCTAGTGGGTGTGGTCCTGAGATCACCCCGCTTCTTGCTAAGGTTTGGCAGGTTTATTGTCCCCCAAAGCTAAAACATTTCATGTGGCAAGTGCTATCGGGTAGTATTTCGGTGTCAGCCAATTTGAGACGGAGGGGCATAGAATGTGACGTTGGATGTATGCGGTGTGGGGCGGCTGAGGAGACTGTTAATCATGCTATTTTTGTGTGTCTGCCTGCCCGTCAGGTCTGGGCTTTGGCCCATGTTCCTGTGGGGCCTAACCAATTTCCAACGGCTTCTATTTATGCAAATGTAGATCACTTTTTGGGACCTACGAATCCGGGTTCCAGTGTAGCGGTTTTCCCGTGACTTATGTGGTATATCTGGAAAGCAAGAAATGCTTGTGTGTTTGAGAATCAGACGGAACGGCCGGATGATATTGTGCAGATAGCGCAAGGAGAAGCGACTTCTTGGTTTCAGGCCCAGGTGGAAGATTGTAACAACCTGTCCCGTGGACCCTACTAGCCCACCGCTAGCTGCCCCAACGGACCGTCCGTGAACCCTACTAGCCCACCGCTAGCCGGCCCAACAGACCCCAAGCTGGCCCTGCAGGGCATCGATCCTAACCCATCACTGTGGATATCCAAATCCACCAGTAGGTTATTGGTGCGCCAGGCGTTCCTCGAACCCTGGTCCTCACCCTTTAACAACCTTCCCACAGGACAAGCTGTCACCAATTGATCTGCAGGTCAATTGGTGGCAACTTGTCTTGTGTGAAGGTTGTTAAAGGGTGGGGACCAGGGTTCGAGGAACGCCTGGTACACCAATAACCTACTGTGGATTTGGATGAATAGTTCCATTTGCCCAGTGAGGGGTTAGGATCGATGCCCTGCAGGGCCAGCTTGGGATCTGTTGGGCCGGCTAGCGGTGGGCTAGTGGGGTCCACGGACGGTCCGTTGGGGCAGCTAGCAGTAGGTTAGTGGGTTTCGCGGGACGGGTTGTCACAAAGATGAGGGAGAGGAGGTTAATCCCTCTCCTATGGTTCCGGGTCCTCCGCTCCATCGACGGAACCCTCCTCTTCCATTGGTTTATTCAGGCTATCGATGCTTTGTTGATGGCTCTTGGAAAGAAACAAATGTTTTTGCGGGTGCAGGATGGTTTTGTACTTCTTCGCAAGGCTCCCCACCAATTCTAGGAGCAACCAATTTTTGGCGCAGTCTATCTCTTCTACATGCAGAAGTGGAAGCTTTCAGCTGGACGATGCGGTGTATGATTGGCCACGACTTTAGAGAGGTGGCTTTCTTTACGGACAGTTTGGATCTGGTGAAGATGGTGTCTTCCCCTCAAGACTGGCCGGCCTTTGCAACATATTTGGAGGGAATCAAGATGGACCAGGCGGAGTTCTCTTCTTTCTCTTTATTTCATATTTCTAGAAATGCAAATGTAAAAGCGGATTCTTTGGCTCGCCAAGCGCGCCTTTCTCCGCATCATGTTTTGTTTGTAGGCGACTTTCCTTCAAATTGGTTCGTTTGAGCTGATTCTTTTGTTGACAAAAAAAAAAAAGTAAAATTTATTCAACCAAAAAAAAACCATGTTTACATTATATGCATCGTTTGATAGAAATAAAATTGAAACAAGTAACTATTGTAAAGAAAACTGAGCCAAAGCACTAGCCTCTCAAGGCAAACCAAATGCCCGGCCGAACCATCTTCAAGCTTAGGGGAACTTGTCTTCTTGACAGAGCATATATCTATTGCGGACTACTTTATCTATTGATTTGATAGTGTAATCAGGTGTCTTAGGAATCTCACCGTGCAGCCTCCCGTTGCGTTCACACCATATTATTTATGTGAGCGGATGATAAAATGGTGCAAAATGGATTGAAACAAAAGTCAAGTCAATGTAGAAGACCATGTAGCCATAGTATACATAGATCCACAAGATATATAGGTGAAGATGGAAAAAGTTTCGTCCATGATTATATCTCACGTAATTCCTCTTGATAGATCAAGGCCCTTGTCGTACATTCATATTCTTAAGTCAAAAACTCAGATGCTGACGCTGTCGGTGTAATTAATAAGATCTCACCATTGGTTGGAAGATGCGATGTCCTTATAATTAATGTTATCTTTTACTCGCATCTACCCATAAAACATCAGACTCGGGCACATATTCTCCTTATAATTAATGTTCCCTTTTACTCGCATCTACCCATAAAACATCAGACTCGGGCACATATTCTCCTTATAATTAATGTTCCCTTTTACTCGCATCTACCCATAAAACATCAGACTCGGGCACATATTCTACTGCTATTCTTCCCAGGCCTGGCTATCCCTCCCGTCAAATGGTAAGATGCGTAGCCTTAGAAACAAAGGCTGGTTCTTACGTTTTCGAAGGATGCAATCTAAAAGGCCGGTGAATGTCATGTGCATTTAAAAGAGATTTTAACACCGAACTGTCTCGCTGGATGAGATTAAACTAATAAAGAACGCAATGAACATGGTATGTTATGATTGATGTTCATAACTAACTTCTACTCGGGTTCCCTCTCTTTCTCACTTCTTGAACCGTCAATATGGTTTACAAAACCGATCCATTGGTTTATCGAAAAATATGATGGCTCGAAAGAAGCACTCTTATTACACGGCTCTAGCTAGAATTTAAAGCAGAATACGGTATCATTAGAACCAGAAATTCAAACCAAACTCAAATAGGAAATATCATAACAAAAAAGATTTGAAGTGTGGGGTAATGAAGATATGGTGAGACGTGGAATATTAACCATCAATGATAAATTTCTGGTTTTTCTAATCAACAATAAATGATTGATTGGCGGATCAACTAAACGTCAGCCTCGTGGGTCATTTAGCAGCGTACTCTCTTTTATTATAGCCGTTCGACTACTGTATTTACTTCTCAAAAAAACTGAGGGACGAATATTTTAGGTCAAGCTATGACGTGATTTGCTAATTATCTTTCTTTTTTTTTTTTCTCACGATATTATTAATGACTTTTTTGGGTACATACTACTCCCTTTGTTTCAATATAAGTATAAAAAAGTTTAGGCTTTTTTTGTTTGTTTCATTTATATAAAAACATTTCAAGTTTCTATGCATTTTTAATATTAATTTAATAATTTTTGACTATTTAAATTATGCAGTATTTTTTTTCTATTAGTTAAATTATGTTAAAGAATTATATTTATTGATTCTTAATCTTGGTGTTTTTAGCCAAAACCATGGTACAATATTCTTTTTTTCAATGTCAAACTATAAATAAATAATTAAACATACAGTATGTTAAAAGTGATTAGCTTAAATATAAAACAATTAACATATCCTTGAAATCTTTAATAAATTCTGAATTATTTGAGAAATAGAGATTGCAACTACGACGTCAATTATTTTTAATTTTATAAATAACTACAACTAAGTATTTACAGTCACATTTAATAGAGACTGCACTGCAACGTCATTTATTTTTAATTTTATACCATAATAACTAGATTAGGACTGTACCGCGGGCAAAATTATTTATAACTAAAATATTTCAATTATAAGTTATATTTGTTGGTTAAATATGCTATAATAATTATTAAATAAACCATATAATACTGCAATATAATTTATTGTTTACATAAGATTTATTTAATCAATTTAATTAGATATGTCTATTTTCTGATACCGACAATGTTAACAAATTAATAAAATGATGTTTTACCCCTGTAACACCGAATTAATGATATTTTTTTTTAATTTATATAAATATTGATAAAACCTGTCCCGCTATATAACCCCGTCCCGAGATACTTTAACTCACACTATATCATCTTAATTTTTAATATTTATTGTGTATCTACGGTATAACATTTAGCATATTTAACTTTTTTAAATTTTTTAATATTTTTCATATTTAACTTTTTAAAAATATTTAAAATTAAAAACCGGAATAAACCAAATAAAAGTTTTTGAAGTTTGAATGTCTAATAATTCAAGCTTTCTACTCATTTGTATTCAGAATCTTTTTGGTCTCTTTTATAGTATGACTCTGAACCATTGTCCAATTTTTTTAGACGATGTGGGATATTATACGGGAATTTTTTTCTTCATCTATTGAGTAATATATGTCCGTTTTAAAATTTTTGTATTACATCATATGCAAGAAAGAATCACAATTTTTATTAACTAAATGTATTATAGAATAATTCAAAATAATTTAAATATAAATTCAAATAAAAATGAAAGGGAATAATATATTTATGTTTGAATGAAGTAGAAAGATTTCCTTATTTTTTTAAATCTTATCTATAATTAATTTTAAAGTTTTGGTAACTAATATTAAAGTCAATACATTAAATGTAAAAACTTTCCAGAGAGTATTTTTGAGAAAAAACTGCTACAAAAATACTAGTATAGATAAGTTAAGTTTATTATAAAATAATATTTTTGGCCCATTTTGCATTAAATAATAAATATTACAATTGTCATTTAAGAATGCACGTTCTATCATCAGCTTCGACCACATTAAAAGCATGAACATATGTGTGAACATACACAATCACTTAATTAAGTACTAGCTAATTCTATACTAATGTTCGAAACAGACAACGTGAAACTGAAATAAACATATAGTTTTCTGGCGACTACAATTTTTTGTATGTTTTGTTAGAAGAAAATTAACCGTCACCCTTTATAATTTTTTTTTTTTTGCTGTAACAAACATAAAAGACCAAAAGAAGAGAGCCACATTTAAGACCACTTATATATATGTAGGTATAGACAAACTTTATACTATAAAAGAAGAAAGAGAGAGAGAAGAGAAGAGATATGCACATAGGGAAGGGGAGAATGAAGAATAAGGAGGAGGAGGAGGAGCCGCTCAGCCCGATGGCGCGAGTATTCCAGTCGCCAGACATAGACATATGTCCCATCGTCAACATTGGTTTCAAAACCAAAATTAATCCTGACGTTGTTCTTGATGCATTGAGGCATAATGTCTACAAGTATCCTCGTTTCTCAAGCAAACTGGTACCCACTTATACGTAGTTATTCTCGATCACTTGTAAATGTTGTATTCAAACATGACCTGATCTAGAATTTTTTTTTATATAAAAAAATTTCTTTTAAATGATTTGATACTTATAGAAAAAGAAAGAAAAATAATGATATGTTTGATGATTAATTTACATGATCTCAATGTACTTGATATTTTGAGTCAAATCATCTGACATAGTGTTTGGTCTCAATATGTCTTATCTTAATAGTCTGAAAATGGTGCAAAATGGATCAAGACCGAAGTCAATGTAGAAGATCATGTAATTGTACCATACATAGATCTAGAAGAGATATGTGAAAGTGGACAAAGCTTCGTCGATGATTATTGCTCACGTCTCACAATGACTCCTCTTGATAGATCAAGACCTTTGTGGGACATTCACATACTCAACGTCAAAACCGCTGATGCTGAAGCAGTCGGTGTAATCAGATTTAACCATGCGTTGGCAGATGGGATGTCCTTCATTTCCCTTGTGCTCGCATGTACCCATAAGACATCAAA
>NC_025704.1:7553286-7566421 GCF_000633955.1 Camelina sativa
GGTGAAACGGCGAACCACAGTGCCGCATAGCCTTGAGAAAACTGGCTGGTTCGTAAGGGTAATATTCACCATTGGTTCTACAATGAGACTGCTTTGGAATACAATCGTAGATGTGTTCTTGCTTGCTGCGACGGTGTTGTTTTTGAAGGATACAATGACGCCACTGAAAGGCAATGCGAATGTCAGGAGAAATCCAAGGAGATTTTATCACCGAACTATCTCTCTGGATGACATTAAACTTATCAAGAATGCTATGAACATGGTAACGTTGCGATTTATGTTCATAACTCTGTTGAGGATTTTAATTTCTCTTACCTTACTTAATAGATCTGTGCTTTTTTATTACTGTGCTTTCTATTGCATATGTTGTCATTAGACTATCAACGATGTTCTACTCGGAATTACACAAGCTGCTCTTTCTAGCTATATGAACCGACAATATCTTGTTTCCCAAGAACAAGACAAGAATGATGAGCTGGAGGATGGATCATTATTGACTTCATATCTTCCAGATGGTATACGGTTTCGTGCAGGTTGTACAGTAAATCTAAGGTCAGACATCGGGTTCAAGGTTAGAAACATACTCCTCAAATCTTATAATTTATAATTCTTTAATTCTCAACAAACAATATTTAATTTATAATACTTCTTATGCATAAAGCCTTTGGCAGAAATGATGGTGAAGGATTCAAAATGCAGGTGGGGAAACTACTTCAGTTTTCTTATCTTGCCGTTATCGATTGGTTTAGAAACCGATCCATTGGTTTATCTAGAAAAATCCAAAGCTATTATGGCTCGAAAGAAGCACTCTTATCAAGCTGCTCTAGCGTATTTTTTTATCAAAATCATCCTAAAAGTGTTAGGAGCTAAGGTAAAATAAATTTGAGATTGTGTAATCTGCATATTTATATGGGCAGTACATATTAACTCACTCCTGTCACTNCCCGATGGCGCGAGTATTCCAGTCGCCAGACATAGACATATGTCCCATCGTCAACATTGGTTTCAAAACCAAAATTAATCCTGACGTTGTTCTTGATGCATTGAGGCATAATGTCTACAAGTATCCTCGTTTCTCAAGCAAACTGGTACCCACTTATACGTAGTTATTCTCGATCACTTGTAAATGTTGTATTCAAACATGACCTGATCTAGAATTTTTTTTTATATAAAAAAATTTCTTTTAAATGATTTGATACTTATAGAAAAAGAAAGAAAAATAATGATATGTTTGATGATTAATTTACATGATCTCAATGTACTTGATATTTTNGGAGCTAAGGTAAAATAAATTTGAGATTGTGTAATCTGCATATTTATATGGGCAGTACATATTAACTCACTCCTGTCACTATAGGCAGCATCATTAGCATTCAATCAACACTTGAAGAACATAACGACATGTGTGTCAAACGTTATGGGCCCTATGGAAGAAATCAGTTTCCGTGGCCATCCCATCGCTTACATTTCTCCAAGCTCTTATGGACACTCACAGGTACGTCTTTTTTATTTTTTGTGTGTTGTTGCGTAATTTAATTTAAATCGTAATTAGCTTTTCTTTTTGATTGATTGTTTCTTGTTTTTGTGTTCGATAGGCATCGTTGATACATTACACAAGTTATGCGGGGGAAGTGACAATCACGATAGGGGTTGATCCTACTGTAATACCAGATCCTCACAAGATTTGTGATGATATGGAAAAATCACTAAAAACAATGAAAGCTGTTCTTTGGGAAAGAAGGTTACTCTAAGGCCCATGAGGCCTCAACTCATTCAAACCTTGTGTTTGCTCCTCGTTTTAAGTCCTGCATTGGTCATTCCTTTGCTTCATCTACACTGTTATCGCATCTCTTTCTCATGCTATTTTAATTCTTCGCTCTGTTTAGCATTCTCAAATATGGTCTAAAGCTAGTTGAGAGGTTTTAAGGTTGAAGAAAACTCAAAGCTAAACTCAAATGTCGTGTCTTAAGAAGTTAAAACCTCACGTTACTAGTTTCTGCAACCCACACAATACAATTCCCTAGCTGAATATTTTGGATATAAAATAAAAAAAATAGCGCTATTAGTTGGAAATTAATCATCTTTCCTTTCAACCACAATCCTTTATACTATAAAGTACAAGTCATCTGTCCAATAAAATTTTGCCACGTGGATTTCTGTTTCAAATTTTAATTATAAAACAATCCTAAAACAAATTAAAGATCGTGTAGAAAAGTAAGCAAAACTAATAATTTTGAAGAAAGGGCGAAGAAAAAAAAAACTGGGCTTAGAAACAATAGGGACAATATTTAACTGTTCCACCGAGGCACTATTCCACGATCCCTTTTTCTCGGCCATGCTTTTAAACAAAAACAGTTCATTATTCTCATANGGTGAAACGGCGAACCACAGTGCCGCATAGCCTTGAGAAAACTGGCTGGTTCGTAAGGGTAATATTCACCATTGGTTCTACAATGAGACTGCTTTGGAATACAATCGTAGATGTGTTCTTGCTTGCTGCGACGGTGTTGTTTTTGAAGGATACAATGACGCCACTGAAAGGCAATGCGAATGTCAGGAGAAATCCAAGGAGATTTTATCACCGAACTATCTCTCTGGATGACATTAAACTTATCAAGAATGCTATGAACATGGTAACGTTGCGATTTATGTTCATAACTCTGTTGAGGATTTTAATTTCTCTTACCTTACTTAATAGATCTGTGCTTTTTTATTACTGTGCTTTCTATTGCATATGTTGTCATTAGACTATCAACGATGTTCTACTCGGAATTACACAAGCTGCTCTTTCTAGCTATATGAACCGACAATATCTTGTTTCCCAAGAACAAGACAAGAATGATGAGCTGGAGGATGGATCATTATTGACTTCATATCTTCCAGATGGTATACGGTTTCGTGCAGGTTGTACAGTAAATCTAAGGTCAGACATCGGGTTCAAGGTTAGAAACATACTCCTCAAATCTTATAATTTATAATTCTTTAATTCTCAACAAACAATATTTAATTTATAATACTTCTTATGCATAAAGCCTTTGGCAGAAATGATGGTGAAGGATTCAAAATGCAGGTGGGGAAACTACTTCAGTTTTCTTATCTTGCCGTTATCGATTGGTTTAGAAACCGATCCATTGGTTTATCTAGAAAAATCCAAAGCTATTATGGCTCGAAAGAAGCACTCTTATCAAGCTGCTCTAGCGTATTTTTTTATCAAAATCATCCTAAAAGTGTTAGGAGCTAAGGTAAAATAAATTTGAGATTGTGTAATCTGCATATTTATATGGGCAGTACATATTAACTCACTCCTGTCACTATAGGCAGCATCATTAGCATTCAATCAACACTTGAAGAACATAACGACATGTGTGTCAAACGTTATGGGCCCTATGGAAGAAATCAGTTTCCGTGGCCATCCCATCGCTTACATTTCTCCAAGCTCTTATGGACACTCACAGGTACGTCTTTTTTATTTTTTGTGTGTTGTTGCGTAATTTAATTTAAATCGTAATTAGCTTTTCTTTTTGATTGATTGTTTCTTGTTTTTGTGTTCGATAGGCATCGTTGATACATTACACAAGTTATGCGGGGGAAGTGACAATCACGATAGGGGTTGATCCTACTGTAATACCAGATCCTCACAAGATTTGTGATGATATGGAAAAATCACTAAAAACAATGAAAGCTGTTCTTTGGGAAAGAAGGTTACTCTAAGGCCCATGAGGCCTCAACTCATTCAAACCTTGTGTTTGCTCCTCGTTTTAAGTCCTGCATTGGTCATTCCTTTGCTTCATCTACACTGTTATCGCATCTCTTTCTCATGCTATTTTAATTCTTCGCTCTGTTTAGCATTCTCAAATATGGTCTAAAGCTAGTTGAGAGGTTTTAAGGTTGAAGAAAACTCAAAGCTAAACTCAAATGTCGTGTCTTAAGAAGTTAAAACCTCACGTTACTAGTTTCTGCAACCCACACAATACAATTCCCTAGCTGAATATTTTGGATATAAAATAAAAAAAATAGCGCTATTAGTTGGAAATTAATCATCTTTCCTTTCAACCACAATCCTTTATACTATAAAGTACAAGTCATCTGTCCAATAAAATTTTGCCACGTGGATTTCTGTTTCAAATTTTAATTATAAAACAATCCTAAAACAAATTAAAGATCGTGTAGAAAAGTAAGCAAAACTAATAATTTTGAAGAAAGGGCGAAGAAAAAAAAAACTGGGCTTAGAAACAATAGGGACAATATTTAACTGTTCCACCGAGGCACTATTCCACGATCCCTTTTTCTCGGCCATGCTTTTAAACAAAAACAGTTCATTATTCTCATATATAATCATGTCTTGATCTCTCATATTTGCCTCATCTTCATAGTTTGGGTTCTTTTCATTCTTTATTTTTCTAAAAACCTAGAGTACTTAACTACGCATGGCTTCAAATCAGACTTTTATGTTCACTTTCAAGGATTTTCGTCCTTTCAATAATTCGATCTTTTACAATTTACTATATATGTCTTTTTTCCGTTTGCTCACGTCTGCTTTATTTATTTCATCGTCTTATTCTTTCGCATCAAATCTGTCATGGAGGAAGAATTGTCGTGAGCTCTTTGCGTCTTAGTTATTTATTCAATTATCCTTGAGGAGAGATATACTTAATTACGATGCTTCATGGAAAGTGGGATGAGAATTTAAGGTGATTAGCACGTCATCATTGCTCAGTTCATTGGATAATTCACTGTTATGATTTTTGAGAATTGAGATTCACATTTAGTTTTTTCTGNTAATTCACTGTTATGATTTTTGAGAATTGAGATTCACATTTAGTTTTTTTTGTTTTGTTAATATGATAGTTTATGTAGATAGGTTGTTCCTATTTAACCATGTATTTGACAATATGCAGTGTTCAAGAAGTTGCAGAGTGATAGTGAAAGTATTTATTATGCTCACGTCTTGATTTCTAAGGACAAACAGGAAGATGCTAAGTAACAACAAGACCATTTCAGAGGCCCAATTGCTAATTAATCACAAGGATCAATGGGTCATGTTGACCTAGAAAACTTTTGAGGAAACAACGAAAAGAGAAGGTACCGAAACAATTATTTTGAAATCTACGTGCATAAAGTACGCTGTACTTCGTAAACCAATTTACCAAATTCCAAATTATTAATTTTTTTACTTCATCTAAAATTTTGCAGAACAAGTATGCTTTAAAGTAGGAACATCTTTCTAAGGATTTCGAGGAGTTGAAGATAGTAAAAAAAAAACATTCCATTCCACTATCTCAGTTCACTCAACTTTTCTATTATATCGTTGGAGAACATTTTAAGCAATTGGAACTCGAAGCAGACCAATAAATTACATATATGGTAATTGCCATGTGCCCTAAGCAAGTAGGAATATTGTAAGTAACACATAATTTAGAAAGTCGCAGTGGTTCTTTGTGCTAATACTCCTATATTATATGATTTCAACACTTTTAATTCCGTGCGTATGCACGGAGCAAATACTAGTATAAATATAAATGTGGACATACATACACAACTACTAAAAAGTACTAGTTAAATCCAATGTTTAAGCCTTAAATCTAATTAATTTGCCACAACTTCTTTTATCAAAGCCACATTAAGAGTAATCTTAACTAAAAATTCAAAAAATCAAAAATGTTTTTTTTTATAATAATGAAAGGTCCAAACAAATTTTTTTTTTGCCCAAGGTTCGATATTGAGCCGGGGAAGATCACGGGGCTACATAATTTATAGCAGAATTTCAAACCAAACTCAAAAAGGAAATAATTGAAACCAGAACTAATTTCAAACCAAACTAAAAAAGGAAATATCATAATTTGAAGTGTGAAAAAGAACAAAAAAATTAAAGTGTGAGTAAAATATATAAAGATATGGTTTTCTTTTCTTATATATTTCTATTTCTCTAACCAACAATATAAACAGTTTCGGCCGTCCATAAGGCAAGCAAAGCACAAGGCCAAATTATATATAGTTTAGTTGAAAGACCACATTTGCATAATAATCTGTTTAGTCTGGCATGGTAGTCCATTGTTATGTCTAAGGGCATGTTTATCAGGGGGTTGTAAGGGGGGTTTATAGATTTTAGGTGGGTTAAATTTAAATCAAAAGAAAAAGAAATTAAGAAGAGACTCTCTTATATTACAACCCCAAATCGTTCATAAGAGACTGCAACGTGTCCAATTTTCGTTGGTCAACTGAAAAATAGAAAAGGAAAAAAGAAAAAAATTGTTCTCTCTTTCTCTCTTTCTCTCTTTCTCTCTCCGATCAACTTCTCTCTTTCTCTCCCATTCAAAGTTTCGATCCAAGAAAGGAAGATCTGCAGATCAAAGTCTCTCTTTCTCCCGATCAAAGTCTCGATTTGAATCGGCAGACATCTTCTCGGAGGCGAGTGTAGCGGTGGCGATTTGAATCGTCGTGGAGATTGTAGCGGTGGCAATTTGAAAGAGTAGGCGATTCCATCGAAAGAGAATGGATGAATTCGATTAAGAGGGTAAGTTTATCATGGGAATAAGTATTATTAGGGTGATTTGAGTTTGGTTGCTTGAAATTAGGGTTGTTTGATGTTTGATTTGAGTTTGTCTTTTTAAGCGATTGATAAGTGATGGTTTAAAGAGATTATGGTTCTTGAGAACCATGTGATCCGATTTGCTCTGTTTGTGTAATGTTTTATAGTGTGTTTGTGTAATGTTTTATAGTGTGTTTGTGTAACGATTTGTAAGTGATGGTTTAAAGAGATGTTTAGACATGATTGTTCTTGTCTTATTATGTGTTAAAGAGATTTTGGTTGTAGTATTATCCAGTCCTTGTGTTTTGTTGTCTTTGTTTGATATTCATTGTATTATCCACTCCTTGTGTCTTTGTCTTTGTTTTGATATATGTCTCTCTTTTGTATTGAGGTTAAATGGTGCTAGCATGATATTGATGGATTGATGAGAGTAGAGTGTGCTTCGGCCATGGAGGAAGGTAATTATCATCCTCTTCTTTCTTCATTTATTTGATGCTAGTTAAAGTATGAGAGTGAATCATTGATGTTAAAGGTTTTGTTTGTTGGTTGTGAGTAATGTTTTTAGTACTTGTTAGTGTAGGTATTAGTCTTGTCAGTCATTAATGTTATTGTTTGAAGTTTTGTGCTAGTTGGTTGTGAAGATGTTTAATGTGTGGTTGGAGCAGATTTCATTGATCTTGTATTCACTTTTCTAGCCTTACCACTTGGATCTGTCTGGGACATCCCTCTTGTATTCACTTTTCTAGCCTTACCAAGANCCCAAATCGTTCATAAGAGACTGCAACATGTCCAATTTTCGTTGGTCAACTGAAAAATAGAAAAGGGAAAAAAAAAATTGTTTCTCTCTTTCTCTCTTTTTCTCCCGATCAACTTCTCTCTTTCTCTCCCGTTCAAAGTTTCGATCCGAGAAAGGAAGATCTGCAGATCAAAGTCTCTCTTTCTCCTGATCAAAGTCTCGATTTGAATCGGTAGACATCTTCTCGGAGGCGAGTGTAGCGGTGGCGATTTGAATCGTCGTGGAGATTGTAGCGGTGGCGATTTGAAAGAGTAGGCGATTCCATCGAAAGAGAATGGATGAATTCGATTGAGAGGGTAAGTTTATCATGGGAATAAGTATTATTAGGGTGATTTGAGTTTGGTTGCTTGAAATTAGGGTTGTTTGATGTTTGATTTGAGTTTGTCTTTTTAAGCGATTGATAAGTGATGGTTTAAAGAGATTATGGTTCTTGAGAACCATGTGATCCGATTTGCTCTGTTTGTGTAATGTTTTATAGTGTGTTTGTGTAATGTTTTATAGTGTGTTTGTGTAACGATTTGTAAGTGATGGTTTAAAGAGATGTTTAGACATGATTGTTCTTGTCTTATTATGTGTTAAAGAGATTTTGGTTGTAGTATTATCTAGTCCTTGTGTTTTGTTGTCTTTGTTTGATATTCATTGTATTATCCACTCCTTGTGTCTTTGTCTTTGTTTTGATATATGTCTCTCTTTTGTATTGAGGTTAAATGGTGCTAGCATGATATTGATGGATTGATGAGAGTAGAATGGTTGGAGCAGATTTGGTTGATCTTGTATTCACTTTTGTATTGAGGTTAAATGGTGCTAGCATGATATTGATGGATTAATGGTGCTAGTTGGTTGTGAAGATGTTTAATGTGTGGTTGGAGCAGATTTCATTGATCTTGTATTCACTTTTCTAGCCTTACCACTTGGATCTGTCTGGGACATCTGTGGAGACAATAATATCACTCTTGGTTGTATTGGGAACGTGTTTAGAAGCTTCAAGGGTTTGAATGAAGAAAATGATGATTCCTCGTTGTCTGCCAAGTGTCTGCTTCCTTCGTATTATAGTTGCCCAAAAACAGTTGCTTGATGTTGTCACTTTGCAAAGAGAAATCTATTATTGTTACAGGTTCTGTCCCAGCCCGGGTGAACCCTTTGGCAGCAGTAGGTTAAGTTTCACTAGAGAGATGCCTGCTTGTCTTACTCTTCAAACCCAAAACATCCAAGGTTTTTAATATAAGAAGTTTTGGGTTTGTGAGGGGATACGCAAGGTATTTGGTAACTGATGATTTGGTCATTAAACTGAAGGACTCGGTTTCGAACATTAGTTTGCTGAAGTTGACCATGCATTTGGCGGAGGAAGATGTCAGAGAACAAATGATCACCATTGGGAAATCAGAGGTATGGTTATTGTCTTCTCTTTTGTGTGTTTTAAGTTTTTGGCCTCGAATGACAAAATCAGTTTCTAAAAATTGAATCTTTCTTCTATTGCAGGCTATGAGTTTGTTAAGATGTAATGTGACTATATCCTTCACTAGACATGAGCCGGGGATCCAGTCTCCGGTGTTGGATCATCAGCCAACATCGCCTTGCGGCCTCTCTCTGAGCGACTGTTTTCAGCAAACTTAATGCTTCCCTCATGTAGACCTAAGCTCTTCTCTTCCTTTGTCCATTCAGCTCCATAGTAATGCTCCTCTTTTGATTTCTCTCCGTTTTGCGATGGCCTCAAGAACATGCTTCCCCACTGTGGGAAATGTATAAACGCAACCGGAAGGGAACACACGACAGCCATAACACCCATTAACGATAGTCCTTCAGCTGTAAACGAATGTGAGAAAAGATAAGAAAAAGAAAAAGAAAAAAGATAAGAAATCGAATGTATGTTGATAATTGTATGTTGTTCATTGATAATTGATAATTGTATGTTGTTTATTTGTTTTTGATTTGATTGTTGTAGATTGAAGAGTGATTAATACACTTGAGCCATTTTAACACTTAAGAAACAAACCTCAGACAAAGAAACAGAGAGAAGTTCTTTGAACACACAATCTAGGAATTAATCATTTTTCTTATTTATGAATTGCACTTCTATTTATTGTAATATGTATTAATGTTTTTATTATGTTTTGTATGTTTAAAAATTAATTAAATGCAATATTTTCTATTTTTATAAAATCTTAAATGTTTACACATTTATACCACTTCTATTCTATTTAAAATTTTTAAATTTCAAAAAAATAATATTTTCAAAAATAAGAGATNAGGGAACACACGACAGCCATAACACCCATTAACGATAGTCCTTCAGCTGTAAACGAATGTGAGAAAAGATAAGAAAAAGAAAAAGAAAAAAGATAAGAAATCGAATGTATGTTGATAATTGTATGTTGTTCATTGATAATTGATAATTGTATGTTGTTTATTTGTTTTTGATTTGATTGTTGTAGATTGAAGAGTGATTAATACACTTGAGCCATTTTAACACTTAAGAAACAAACCTCAGACAAAGAAACAGAGAGAAGTTCTTTGAACACACAATCTAGGAATTAATCATTTTTCTTATTTATGAATTGCACTTCTATTTATTGTAATATGTATTAATGTTTTTATTATGTTTTGTATGTTTAAAAATTAATTAAATGCAATATTTTCTATTTTTATAAAATCTTAAATGTTTACACATTTATACCACTTCTATTCTATTTAAAATTTTTAAATTTCAAAAAAATAATATTTTCAAAAATAAGAGATCCAAAATTAGAACCTACCAATAAAAGAGAAAATTTTATCTAAGAGATCATGGGTTCTTATATTCCAAACAGTACACAATTAATTCATAAAAAATTTAAGAACTCCCCTTATATGAACCCCCCAATAAACTTGCTCTAATGCTGCAGGTTCTACGCTTAATCTGGTTATTAAACTTTTTTTTTCCTTGTTTTTGTTTGTCCTTGGGCACTTATTTGATAATATTCTCTATATATTAATAGAAAAGTACTCTTATACAAAAAGCTGATTTATCACACTCACATAGCTTTTGTGTCTTTTTTAATAAATGTCTTTACATTTTATTATTATTTTACATAAATGTGTCAATCAATGACATATATAAGGTAATGTTTTTTAGTTTTTTTTTGTCAACCATTGGGCCACAACAGGCCGGCCCATTAGTCTAATCCCTACATTCGTAAGGAGCGGGACTCGATCCCTGATGTGATAGTGCCTTGTGCATTAAAGACTTACCTTTGGCCACTGAACTAAGGCCACTTCACGTTTTTTTAATTAGTTTTAAAAAATGAAAGATTTAATCAACAATTAAAATTCAGAAATGTATTCATATAAAATATTTAATTATTAGAAGTAAATTCTATTTCACAAACAATAAAAAAGTATTCATTTATTTACCACTTTTATATATTTTTCTCATTACATTTTTTAAACTTAGGATTAGTTTAAACTAAATTGATTAGTCTAAAAATTTTTGTTTTATCTATTTAGTAGCATAGTGATGTTGATAATAATGTGAAATATGAATTTGATTTTAGAACCACAAAATAACATCAAAACTTTCTACACCATCTTAAATTCTTTTGCAAGTTCAAATATTTCACGGGTGAAACATATATTACAGAAAATAAATGCAAATTTGAATAAACAAAAAAACATTTATTTACATATTTTGTTGTACACAAACGTATCTTAAATCTCAAATAATAATTTTACTCAGAATGTTTTCTTTAAATCGATTTATTCCGCACATAGTGCGGGTTGGTACCTAGTGGTTTCTTTTTTTTGGTAAAGCATCTTTAAATATTTGGTTTATTTAAATAAGATATTTGTTGCTTATTCAAAAAAAAAAATCTTCAGAAAATCAAAAATGTTTACATTTATAATTGTTAATTTTCATAAGTAATAAAATGTTACACTTTATTAAAATATTTTATAGTACTTTAAAAATAATTTAATATAATTTTTTCTCTTTAATATATATATCTTATTATATAAAGTTTGATATCAAAGTTACTCATCAACAAGATCATGACACATGTCAGTTGTATCATTCAGATGTTGACACATGTCAATTTTAAATTTATTTAAATTTTAAAAATTTAAAATATAAAAATTTAAAACCTACCATAAAAAGGTTTTTTTTTTTGTTAAAATAGAGAAAACAAAAACGAATTTTATTTAAAATCTTTTAAAGAAAAAAAAACTTTGCAAACTTCCAAATGTAAAACAAAAGTTTTATTTTTAACAGTTTAAAAAAATATTAAAAGGCAATTATAAGAAAATTATAAAATTTAAACAGCTTTAAAAACAAATTAGAAAAGATCATTATAAGGAAATTATATATATATATATATCATAAAATTTGAAATTATAATATTCTTTACTTATTTAATTTTTAAGTTGCTAATTTCACAAGAAAAATGAATACTTTTTATATAAGATAAAAAATGATTGTGAAAATTATACAATTAATTAATGTTTCTAAAAAAATGTAAATACTGACCTTTACATAAATAAAAAGATTGTTGAAATTTTTTTTTAAAAAAATAGATCGTCTCATATTTTTTTCATCAATTCAAAAAGACTGCTATTGTAATATATAAGATAGGAGTATGTAAGATTAACGTATGCGTTTTTGTAACTATAAAAATGTTAAAGTGAAGAGATATATAATAGGTTTTTTGATCCCGAAATCATTGTACTATCCTCTCCGCTTAAAGGAATTGACTCCCGCGATAGCCTCCTCTTCTTAAGGCCACAGTCCAATGATGGTCATCCTGATGTCTCTCCGTTACAAATTACAGGTCATATGAAAGGGGAATCCATAGTCGCTAACCGGCATTGTGTTTGGCGTTTCGAAAGGTATGTTTCAAAACCATCACAAACAACATATCAAAATTTTCTTTTAATTATGGTAATGCAGAAAGTATTTAGGAGTCTCATCTATAAGATGTTAGCCTTTGAAGAGTGTTTGAAGAGGGGACTTAACATATTTTTTCTGTTGCCTGTAAGGCTTTCGTTTAGAAAGCAGGGTTACTTCCACTTCTTCATCGACATTGTGTTCAATTTCCTATATTTGTTTTAATGGTTGTACTTGATTGGTTTAATGTATCATGTAAACGTTTATGGTATACTATAATTGATTTACCGTTAAAAAAAAAGACAATTTGTTGGTAAGTAGTAAAGACTAAAGAGTATATTTTAACAGTAAAATATATAAAATATATTTGTGTATACAAATACACTTTTAGTGGTAATATACATAGTAGATGTAAATGGATATACAATAGTGTATTATAGCAAAAAAAAAAAAACTATTTTCTATAACTAAAAGTTTATCTCTTTACTTTTATACAACTTTTTTTGAGAATTTGTTAAAAATACCCCTTTTGATATACCCTTTTTCAAAAATATCCTCTTTTCTGGCTATTTTTATTTTTGCCCTCCTTTAATTTTTAATGAACATTTTACCCTTAAATAAAAAATATTTTATTCAATAGAAAAAACAAAATTTTCCCTCCAAAAAAATTTCCGACATATTTTCCAAAAAAAGTTTTTGACGGAAATTTTTTTCGATTTTGGCGGTAAAATTTTTCATTTTTGGCGGAATTTTTTTTTGATTTTGGTGACTGTACATTCTTGTTGTCATTTAAAGAAAGAGTAATTTGGTCATTTTGTTCATAAAGAGGGGTAGTTTTAAAAATGGTCAACATGCAGGAATATTTTTAAAAAGGGACATGAAAAGGGGGTATTTTGAAAATGCCCTTTTTTTTACTTACGAAAAGAATTAAATATATATATATATATATATATAT
>NC_025704.1:7566789-7573098 GCF_000633955.1 Camelina sativa
ATATATATATATATATATATATATATTCTTTGTTAAATTTAATTTAATTTTAATAACTTTGAGCTCATCTATAACTATTTTCTTTAACTAAAACTGTATCTATTTACATTTTTTTTAACCAAAACATAAATTAAAAGTAAATTCCTCGGTTAGTTGCCCAAGCCGTAGGGAAGAGGTTTACAAAAGAAACTTTAGAGATAAGAGAACGCGAAGCACGGACAAAACAATCTGCCTTCATATTTGACACACGCGGGATCCAAGAGATGGAGAATTGTGGGAAGGACTCCAGCAAGTTAAACTCATCGAGCAGGTTGGAGAAAGACGACCAATCTCTGCAGCACGTATCCGCTCCATGGTCCACAACAACGCTTCTAACTCCGAATGCATGGGGGAGGGGCTCCGTCTTAGACACTTGGCCCCCAACAGCCTCAACAACAAGGTTCGCTCCTCACCAACACAACACCACCAGCCCAATCCTGAATGCACATTGGTTGCTTTCCAAGAACCATTAATCTGCTAACGAGGTGAAGAAACCTGGACATCCGAAGACGGAGATGGAGCTGACATGACCGCCGTAAAAGAGAGCGCTTCTTCCCAGACTAGCTTATCACCCAAAGCCTGAGCAATTATATCATTTGCCTTGATTTCTAAACCTTGAAAAACTTTTTTTTTATGACCTTCCAGATTTTTCATAAAATCCATGGTAATTGAAGAAGTTGATGAGGATCACCCTGTTGAGAGGCATCCCACTAGAAAACAAAATCCAAAATCGAGTACACCGACTCATATGGAAAATCCTCTCAGGAGACTGGAGGTGGAGATAAATCCTAAACTTCACAAGAGCGAGGGAATTCAAAGAAAACTTGATTAATAGTCTTAGTTGCAGAGTCGCACCTTTTACACCCAATATCACATTGGACACCTCGGTGTATCTATTTACTCTTATAGATAGTTTTTAATTACTAAAAATATTTACTTTATATTCTTTATTAAATTTTATTTTATTTTAAAAACTCTAAACCGGCACATCGGATGGGTCCTAATCTAGTATATATAACAAATCACATGTTTAGGCCAGCAAAAGCATAAGACCGGCCCTGAATATAAATGATATGGTTGGCGATTGGCAAAAGGTCTGCGTCGTGGGTCATTAGTGTAAGAGATATTTGTATTAAGGACCTAAGTGTAATTAGTAGTAACTTAACCTATTGTGTACACACTATAAATATTGTAAACCCTCACAATGAATGAATAAAAGCTTTCCATTCTATATGGTATCAGAGCGTACGATACCTACTAAACCCTAAATTTTTTTTTCGGCCGCCTCTCTTCCCTTCTTCTTCTTCTTCTTCTTCTTCTTCTTCCTCTTTGCTCTCTTTCGATCATGTCTGGATCCACCTCTCCGGCCTCTGTTTCTGAGACCATCGCTGTCTCCACCTCTCCCACGCTTGTCAATGTCAATATGACAAACGTTACTAAGCTTACCTCGACTAACTTCCTTATGTGGAGTCGTCAGGTTCATGCTTTGCTTGACGGTTATGATCTCGCCGGCTATGTCGATGGATCAGTCACCGCTCCTTCTCCTACTGTCTCCGTTGATGGCGTGATCTCTCCAAACGCCGACTACACCTTATGGAAGCGCCAAGACAAACTGATCTATAGTGCGTTGCTTGGTGCCATCTCCGTCACGGTTCAGCCTCTTCTCTCGAAAGCTGTCACTGCCGCTGACATATGGACAACCCTCTCCTCCACCTATGCCAATCCCAGCCATGGTCATGTCCAACAGCTTCGTCATCAACTCAAACACTGGACGAAGGGGACGAAGACAATTGATGCTTATTTTCAGGGTTTTACAACCCGCTTTGATCAACTTGCACTCCTTGGGAAGCCGGTTGAGACTGAGGCCCAACTCGAGTTTATTCTCAAAGGCTTACCTGATGATTACAAGACACTTGTTGATCAGATAGAAGGACGTGACACACCTCCATCGTTGCTGGAACTCCATGAGAAGCTCATCAACTTTGAAACCAAGCTCACCACCAAAGCATTGGCGTCGTCCTTGCTTCCTGCCTCCGCGAATGTTGCCAACTATCGTGGCAACTCGGGTTCTAATGCTGGTCGTTCCAATGGCCGCTCCAATAATCGTGGTGGTGGTCAGAATCAGTCATACTCTCGCAATCAGTCCTCACCACGTCCGTATCAAGGCCGCTGCCAGCTTTGTGGGATTTATGGTTATAGTGCGCGACGTTGTTCACAGTTGCACCTTTCGTCGCAGCAGTCTCCGATGAATCAATCATCGGTCTCCTCCTATCCTCCTTGGCAACCACGAGCGAACATGGCGGTCACACAACAGTACAACCCGGGGAACTGGCTGTTGGGCAGTGGCTCTACTCATCACCTCACGTCCGACCTCAATAATATCGCCCTACATCAGCCGTATACCGGTGGGGAGAGGTCACCACAGCGGACGGTGCTGGGATGCCGATTACACACACTGGTTCTGCCTTGCTTCCCACACCAACTCATTCTCTTGCTTTGAATGGTGTTTTGAGTGTTCCTAATGTTCAAAAAAACCTTATCTCTGTGTATCGCTTGTGTAACACTAATGGAGTTACGGTTGAATTTGCACCTGCTTATTTTCAGGTGAAGGATCTCAGCACGGGGGCCAGGCTCCTACTAGGGAAGACTAAGAATTAGCAGTACGAGTGGCCGCTATCCGTGTCATCACCAACCTCTATGTTTACGGCACCTTCCCCAAAGGCTGATCTCAACTCTTGGCATGCGAGGCTTGGTCACCCGTCTCTATCTATCTTAAAAGCACTTGTTTCTCAATTTTCTTTACCAGTTTCTTCCTCTTTGCACCAAACAATGTCTTGTTCTGATTGCCTTTTGAATAAAAGTCATAAACTTCCATTTCATACAAACACCATTTCCTCCACACATCCTCTTCAATACTTATATATTGATGTGTGGACTTCTCCTATAATTTCTGTTGATAATTTCAAATACTACTTGGTTATCGTTGATCACTTTACGCGATATACTTGGCTCTATCCCCTCAAACAGAAATCCAATGTGCGAGACATTTTTGTTGCTTTCACTGCTTTAGTTGAGAACAAGTTTAAGAATAAGATAGGGACGGTCTATTCTGACAACAGAGGAGAGTTTGTTGCACTACGTCCATTTCTTGTCTCTCACGGCATCACTCACTATACCACGCCGCCGCATACACCCGAGCTCAATGGGGTCGCCGAACGTAAGCACCGACATGTGGTTGAGATGGGTTTGGCTCTTCTCAGTGCGGCTTCCATGCCCACCAGTTATTGGAGCTACGCATTTGCTACTGCCGTTTATCTAATTAATCGGATGGTCACTCCTGTCATTGCCAATGTCTCACCATATTACAAGCTGTTTGGTCAAGTTCCTAATTATCTCAAGCTTCGGGTCTTTGGCTGTGAATGCTATCCGTGGCTCCGGCCTTATGCCTCACACAAGCTAACTGTTCGCTCGGTGCCTTGTGTTTTCTTTGGCTATTCACTCACGCAGAGTGCATATTTTTGCTTGGATAAGGTGTCGGGTCGGATCTATACGTCCCGTCATGTTCAGTTTGTTGAGTCGCGGTTTCCGTTTGCTTCACCACCTTCGTCACCGGTTGAAGTTGTTGAACCCGCTGTTGGTAGTGCTCCGCCACATGAGTTGATTTCGGTAGCCTCTCCTCCACTCGCTCCTGCTCGTTCTCCATCTCCCTCGTGCTCAAGTCCTCACCGCTCTCCCTCTGACCCAGAGTCTCCACGGGTTACGCCTGAACCACCCGTTCACCAACTCTGTCTCTTGCTACGACAGAGCAGCCTTCATCGTCTTCCTCACCGACACAACCTGGTTCGCCTTCATCGCCAGCATCCTCCTCGCCTACAATCCCGACACCATCACCATCCCCATCCCCGATCCCAGCTCCACCACCGCCTCCGGCACCTGCTAACCGGCATCCTATGCAAACTCACCGAAAGAACAACATCACCAAACCTATCACGAAGCTCACCCTTACCACCACAACCAAGCCACAACACAAGATTCCAAAGACGGTGGCCGAAGCCTTAAAGGATCCGAGATGGCGGCAGGCGATGTGTGAAGAGATAAATGCACAAACACGGGAGGGGACATTTGACTTGGTTCCACCTCATCCCTCACAGAATGTCATTGGCTGTAAGTGGGTATTTACAATTAAATATCATCCTAATGGTGAACTTGACAGGTACAAAGCCCGACTTGTGGCCAAGGGTTTTCACCAACGGTATGGTCAGGACTTCACTGAAACGTTTAGCCCTGTTATAAAGTCGACTACTGTTCGGTCTGTTCTCCATGTTGTGGTCAGTAAGGGTTGGAGTATCCGTCAAATTGATGTGAATAATGCTTTTCTCCAAGGTCGGCTCAAGGATGAGGTCTATGTCACACAACCGCCTGGCTTTGTTGATCGGGATCATCCTCATTACGTTTGTCGACTACATAAAGCTCTATATGGCCTCAAACAGGCCCCTAGGGCTTGGTACCAGGAACTCCGTGCGTATCTCCTCACACTTGGTTTTGTGAACTCTGTCGCTGACACATCTCTCTTCATGCGGCGCCAGGGTACGGATGTGGTCCATGTGCTCGTCTATGTTAACGATATGCTTATCACGGGAAACAATGGTGCTCTTCTCACAACCTTCATCGCTCACTTATCCTCACGGTTCTCTCTCAAGGATTTAGGTGAGATGCGATATTTCTTGGGGATAGAGGCCACTCGCACGAAACATGGACTTCATCTGATGCAAAAGCGGTATATCATTGACTTACTCACTAAGACGAATATGCTCTCCGCTCGTCCGGTGTCGACCCCAATGGTTCCTACTCCCAAGCTTACTCTCATGTCTAGTACACCGCTATCCTCTCCTACCCAATATCGTGCTGTCCTTGGAAGCTTGCAGTATCTCTCGTTCACCCGACCTGATCTAGCATTTGCTGTTAACCGCCTGTCCCAGTTCATGCATTGTCCGACTGATCTCCACTGGCAGGCTGTCAAACGCGTCCTTCGTTATCTTGCCGGCACTATCACCGTGGGTATCTTTCTCCGGGCTAATACACCGATGACGTTACATGCTTACTCTGATGCAGATTGGTCTCGCGACCTCACTGATGCTGTTTCTACCAATGCCTATATCGTCTATCTTGGAGGGAATCCGATTTCTTGGTCTTCACGCAAACAACAAGGAGTTGCTCGCTCTTCCACGGAATCTGAATACCGGGCTGTGGCGAATGCGGCTTCCGAGCTCAGCTGGGTCTGTTCTCTCCTCACGGAACTTGGGATTGTCTTGCCTGCACCGCCGGTGATTTACTGTGACAACGTCGGTGCTACGTACCTCTTGGCCAATCCCGTCTTCCACTCTCGCATAAAGCACATCGCTATTGACTTCCACTTTGTCCGCCAATATGTTCAGTCTGGTGCTCTTCGGGTCTCCCATGTCTCCACTCACGACCAACTCGCCGACTGTCTTACTAAACCGTTGCCGCGACCTCAGTTTGAAGCAAATATTTCCAAGATTGGAGTTGCTATAGCCCCTCCATCTTGAGGGGGCGTGTAAGAGATATTTGTATTAAGGACCTAAGTGTAATTAGTAGTAACTTAACCTATTGTGTACACACTATAAATATTGTAAACCCTCACAATGAATGAATAAAAGCTTTCCATTCTATAATTAGCAGAATACTCTCTTTTATTATCTTCCGATGTTTCATTCTAACAATGTTTGAGGGACATAATATTAGGTTTATCACGTGATTTGTAAGTTACATTTTCCTCACAATATTTGTATTAAATATCAATGATATTATTGACGATTGTTGGACCAATGGCGCTCACGGTTGCAAAATGTGGTCAAGTTTTTTTGTTCTTTTGTGTGTATATACTATGTTTTATGAGTGTAATCCTAAATACAAAAATAATGAAATATACAAAAACATCAGACTCTGGCTGTCGGTGTAATTAATAAGATCTCACCATTCGTTGGGAGATGCTATGTCCTTATAATTAATGTTCCCTTTTGTGTGTATATACCCATAAAACATCAGACTCTGGCACATATTCTATTGCTATTCTTCCTAGGACTGGCTATCCCTCCCGTCAAATGGTAAGACGCGTAGCCTTAGAAACAAAGGCTGTTTCTTACGTTTTCGAAGGATGCAATCTAAAAGGCCGGTGAATGTCATGTGCAATTAAAAGAGGTTTTAACACCGAACTGTCTCGCTGGATGAGATTTTTTTTTTTTTTTTTTG
>NC_025704.1:7575037-7576111 GCF_000633955.1 Camelina sativa
TGCCATTGGACAAGACCCTATGGTTGCTCAAGAAGCTGGAAAGTTTGCAACTTGGCTCATACCTGCGCTCTTTGGTTATGCTACTTTGCAGCCGCTTGTTAGATTTTTCCAAGCACAGAGTCTGATTTTGCCGTTGATTATGAGTTCAATTTCTTCTGTCTGTGTTCACGTTGTCCTTTGCTGGAGTTTGGTCTTTAAGTTTGGGCTTGGGAGCCTCGGTGCAGCTATTGCTATAGGTGTTTCTTACTGGTTAAACGTGACCGTTCTTGGATTGTACATGAAGTTTTCTTCCAGCTGTAGCAAGAGCCGTGCACCCATCTCCATGAGTTTGTTTGAAGGAATGGGAGAGTTTTTTCGGTTTGGAATCCCATCTGCCTCTATGATGTGGTAATATAAAACTTCTCTTCATGCCTCTTTTGGTTGGTTTGGTTACAGAGTTACTGAAAGTTGAGTCTTGACTTGAGAATCTTTGTCTCTTCTTTTGGTGTTGAACTAGCCTCGAGTGGTGGTCATTCGAGTTTTTAGTCCTGCTTTCAGGAATTCTACCAAATCCGAAGCTAGAAACCTCAGTTCTCTCAGTGTGGTATGTTTTTATTATATCCTAATGACTTTGTTTTGGAATGGATCGTTATCATACATACAACTCAGTTGTTGTTGNCACGGTTGCAAAATGTGGTCAAGTTTTTTTGTTCTTTTGTGTGTATATACTATGTTTTATGAGTGTAATCCTAAATACAAAAATAATGAAATATACAAAAACATCAGACTCTGGCTGTCGGTGTAATTAATAAGATCTCACCATTCGTTGGGAGATGCTATGTCCTTATAATTAATGTTCCCTTTTGTGTGTATATACCCATAAAACATCAGACTCTGGCACATATTCTATTGCTATTCTTCCTAGGACTGGCTATCCCTCCCGTCAAATGGTAAGACGCGTAGCCTTAGAAACAAAGGCTGTTTCTTACGTTTTCGAAGGATGCAATCTAAAAGGCCGGTGAATGTCATGTGCAATTAAAAGAGGTTTTAACACCGAACTGTCTCGCTGGATGAGATTTTTTTTTTTTTTTTTTG
>NC_025704.1:7578790-7611513 GCF_000633955.1 Camelina sativa
TATCAGTCTATCAACAATCTCCTCCTTGTACCAAATACCAGAGAGTCTAGGCGAAGCAGCAAGGTTCTTTCTTTTCTCAATTTCCCAATTTTGCAAAATAGGACATATCTATCTTTGAACCTAAGACCCTTCTCTCTGCTGTTGTTGGCGTTGCAGTACAAGAGTAGCAAACGAGTTAGGAGCTGGAAACCCGAAACAAGCTCGAATGGCGGTTTATACAGCGATGGTTATTACAGGTGTAGAATCAATAATGGTGAGTGCAATAGTTTTAGCAGCAAGAAACGTATTTGGTTACCTATTCAGCTCTGAAATCGAAGTTGTGGATTATGTAAGATCAATGGCTCCGCTGGTTGCTTTATCGGTCATATTTACTGCCCTTCACGGGGTTCTTTCGGGTTAGAGTCTCCTTCTATAATGTTAAAAATTCATTAAGAAACTAGTTTTAAGGATCAACAATGTGTTAATGAAGGGGTTTGGGATTGCAGGTGTGGCTAGAGGATCAGGGAGGCAAGATATAGGGGCTTATGTGAACCTAGCTGCATACTATCTCTGTGGCATACCAACTGCTATCCTATTAGCTTTTAGGTTTAAAATGGGAGGAAGAGGACTCTGGATTGGGATCACAGTTGGGTCCTTTGTGCAAGCGGTTTTGCTCGGTCTTATCGTCATCCTCACCAACTGGAAACAACAGGTTAGTAAAGTGAAAGTAAAAGTAATGTCCTTTTATACACATGTTGATCTCATGGTTAATGTTGGATAATTCCAACTTGTGATAGAAGTTATCTCTTAAGGGGGAGCTTAAGGAGATAAGGGTCAAGGATACACAAACAAGATTTAGATAAGGAAAAGCTTATTTAGATAAGGCTTTGTGTTATAATCCTATTAGAATTAGGAGTTGTCTAATTCACTATATATATGTAAGGGTCAATAGAGAGGTGTTCTATGTGACTTGAGAGATTTAGTTTTTGAGAAGTTTTCTAAATCAATAAGAAAATGTGTTCTTTTATTTCAAGTCTTTGATCTTATATTTGGTAGCAGAGCAAGGTTGTGCTTCTGAACTAAAACTGGTGGAGAAGAGTTACGAAAAAGCATGGCGGCTGAAGCAAATCCACCATTACGAACGAAGGATCTTGGAGCACCATCGATCCAATGTCCGTTACTCACACCGACCAACTACACAGTTTGGTCGATGAGGATGAAGATCATACTTCGAGTCAGCGAGGTATGGGATGTTATTGAACCTGGATCCACAGATGAAAAGAAGAACGAATGCGACTACACTTCTGTTTCAGTCTGTTCCAGAGTCACTTATCTTGCAAATAGGAGAGCAAGATTCAGCCAAATCTCTTGGGGGAGCCATCCGATCACGTCACCAAGGAGCGGAGCGTGTTGAGGCAAGACTTCAAACCTTGTTAGCAGAACTAGAACGTTTGAAGATGAGTGAAACAGATTCGGTGGATGACTTTGCAGGCAATNAGCTGGAAAGTTTGCAACTTGGCTCATACCTGCGCTCTTTGGTTATGCTACTTTGCAGCCGCTTGTTAGATTTTTCCAAGCACAGAGTCTGATTTTGCCGTTGATTATGAGTTCAATTTCTGCTGTCTGTGTTCACGTTGTCCTTTGCTGGAGTTTGGTCTTTAAGTTTGGGCTTGGGAGCCTCGGTGCAGCTATTGCTATAGGTGTTTCTTACTGGTTAAACGTGACCGTTCTTGGATTGTACATGACGTTTTCTTCCAGCTGTAGCAAGAGCCGTGCTCCCATCTCCATGAGTTTGTTTGAAGGAATGGGAGAGTTTTTCCGGTTTGGAATCCCATCTGCCTCTATGATTTGGTAATATAAAACTTCTCTTCTTGCCTCTTTTTGTTGGTTTGGTTACAGAGTTACTGACAGTTGAGTCTTGACTTGAGAATCTTTGTCTCTTCTTTTGGTATTGAACTAGCCTCGAGTGGTGGTCATTCGAGTTTTTAGTCATGCTTTCAGGAATTTTACCAAATCCGAAGCTAGAAACCTCTGTTCTCTCGGTGTGGTATGTTTTTATTATATCCTAATGACTTTGTTTTGGAATGGATCGTTATCATACATACAACTCAGTTGTTGTTTTGTCCCTTCTTTATCAGTCTATCAACAATCTCCTCCTTGTACCAAATACCAGAGAGTCTAGGCGCAGCAGCAAGGTTCTTTCTTTTCTCAATTTCCCAATTTTGCAAAATAGGACATATCTATCTTTGAACCTAAGACCCTTCTCTCTGCTGTTGTTGGCGTTGCAGTACAAGAGTAGCAAACGAGTTAGGAGCTGGAAACCCGAAACAAGCTCGAATGGCGGTTTATACAGCGATGGTTATTACAGGTGTAGAATCAATAATGGTGAGTGCAATAGTTTTTGCAGCAAGAAACGTATTTGGTTACCTATTCAGCTCTGAAATCGAAGTTGTGGATTATGTAAGATCAATGGCTCCGCTGGTTGCTTTATCGGTCATATTTACTGCCCTTCACGGGGTTCTTTCGGGTTAGAGTCTCCTTCTATAATGTTAAAAATTCATTAAGAAACTAGTTTTAAGGATCAACAATGTGTTAATGAAGGGGTTTGGGATTGCAGGTGTGGCTAGAGGATCAGGGAGGCAAGATATAGGGGCTTATGTGAACCTAGCTGCATACTATCTCTGTGGCATACCAACTGCTATCCTATTAGCTTTTAGGTTTAAAATGGGAGGAAGAGGACTCTGGATTGGGATCACAGTTGGGTCCTTTGTGCAAGCGGTTTTGCTCGGTCTTATCGTCATCCTCACCAACTGGAAACAACAGGTTAGTAAAGTGAAAGTAAAAGTAATGTCCTTTTATACACATGTTGATCTCATGGTTAATGTTGGATAATTCCAACTTGTGATAGAAGTTATCTCTTAAGGGGGAGCTTAAGGAGATAAGGGTCAAGGATACACAAACAAGATTTAGATAAGGAAAAGCTTATTTAGATAAGGCTTTGTGTTATAATCCTATTAGAATTAGGAGTTGTCTAATTCACTATATATATGTAAGGGTCAATAGAGAGGTGTTCTATGTGACTTGAGAGATTTAGTTTTTGAGAAGTTTTCTAAATCAATAAGAAAATGTGTTCTTTTATTTCAAGTCTTTGATCTTATATTTGGTAGCAGAGCAAGGTTGTGCTTCTGAACTAAAACTGGTGGAGAAGAGTTACGAAAAAGCATGGCGGCTGAAGCAAATCCACCATTACGAACGAAGGATCTTGGAGCACCATCGATCCAATGTCCGTTACTCACACCGACCAACTACACAGTTTGGTCGATGAGGATGAAGATCATACTTCGAGTCAGCGAGGTATGGGATGTTATTGAACCTGGATCCACAGATGAAAAGAAGAACGAATGCGACTACACTTCTGTTTCAGTCTGTTCCAGAGTCACTTATCTTGCAAATAGGAGAGCAAGATTCAGCCAAATCTCTTGGGGGAGCCATCCGATCACGTCACCAAGGAGCGGAGCGTGTTGAGGCAAGACTTCAAACCTTGTTAGCAGAACTAGAACGTTTGAAGATGAGTGAAACAGATTCGGTGGATGACTTTGCAGGCAATATTTCAGGGCTTGCATCGCAATCAGCTTCTTTGGGAGCGACCATTGAAGAACCAAAGTTGGTAAAGAAGTTTCTAACAGGCTTACCTAGAGAAAAATTTATACACATGGTAGCCTCCCTAGAGCAAGTCCTCGACTTAAACACAACACCGTTTGTAGACATAGTTAGGAGGTTAAAGGCTTATGAAGAACGAATTGGCGAAGTAAAGACAGTCGAAGACCAAGGCAAGCTGATGTTTACTAACACCTCTAATAATCGTGGAGGATATGGAGGTTTTAGAGGAGGATCCAGAGGCAGAGGCAACTACGGTAGAGGTAACTCTGGCAGAGGTGGTTCCGGTAGAGGCTGGGGTCGAGGGAGATTCAACAGCCAAAACCAAGGAGGAGAAACCACGGAAGAGAATCAAAAACAACAGAAGAAGGATTTATCCAAAGTAATCTGTTGGAGATGCGACAAACCTGGACACTATGCGACGACTTGCACCAACAAGCCGATACAGAATCATAATCAAGAGTCAAACCTAAATGAGACACAAGAAGCAGATGGACTCTATATGCACGAAGTTGTTTTCCTCAATGAAGACAAGGTGATTCCGGAGAACTACGATATCAACAAAGGCAATGCAAGTATTTGATATCTAGATAATGGAGCAAGTAATCACATGTCAGGAAACAGAGAATTCTTTTGCAGTTTGGATGAAAGGATTAAGGGGAAAGTGAGGTTTGGTGATGGCTCATATGTTGACATTGTTGGGAAGGGAACTATTAACTTTGTTTGCAAAACAGGAGAAATACAAGCACTCAAAGAGATTTATTATATACCTGATCTCAAACACAACATATTGAGTTTAGGACAAGCAACAGAAGAAGGGTGTGAGGTGAACATGAAGAAGGATTTTCTAACACTTCTAGACCCATGTGGACGGCTGCTTGTAAGAGTTATCAGATCACCAAATCGCTTGTACAAGACCCCGATGGAGATTAGTTTGCCGATGTGTCTACAGATCGACAGTGATGAGGCTACACGGCGTTGGCATGCTCGGTTAGGACATGTCAGTTTCAATGTTATGAAGAACATGGTACAGAAGGATATGGTTGAAGGTATGCCAAGCATTATACACGAGCAGGGTATGTGTGAGGTGTTCTTAGCTGGGAAGCAGACAAGAGGATCGTTCCCAGGAAAAGCAAGTTTCCGTGCATCACAGCCTTTGGATCTGGTACATGGAGACTTGTGTGGTCCGATTTCACCTTCAACACCCGCTAACAACCGCTACGTCTTTGTCTTAATTGAAGATTTCTCTAGGTATATGTGGACAATGTTGCTTAGGGAAAAAAGTGAAGCATTTGTTCGTTTTAAACGCTTCAAGGAGTTTGTCGAGAAACAGAGTAGTTTAGCTATCAAAACTTTCAGAACCGATAGAGGAGGAGAGTTTACCTCAGGAGAGTTCAATCGTTTCTGTGAGGAGAATGGTGTAGCCAGACACCTAACAGCGCCGTATACGCATCAACAGAACGGTGTGGTTGAGAGAAGGAACCGCACTTTGATGGAGATGACAAGAAGTTTGATGAAGGGGATGTTGATTCCGAATGATATGTGGGGAGAAGCTGTATGGCACTCGACTTACCTCATTAATCGAGTTCCTACAAAAGCACTAAATGGTCAAACTCCTTATGAATGTTTCATGTCCAAGAAACCAAACATAGAACACTTGAGAGTGCTCGGTTGTGTCGCATACGCAAAGATCAATGGACCACAATTGAAGAAGCTGGATGATAGATCGAGGAGAGTGATTAACCTTGGAACAGAACCAGGTTCTAAGGCCTATAGACTCTATGATCCTATTGCTGAGAGAGTAGTTGTCAGCAGAGACGTGATTTTTGATGAAAGTAAGACTTGGGATTGGTCATCTACGAGAAACAAGTCAGATGATGGAAAACCTGGTATGTTTAGGCTTTTTCAAGAAGGTTTTATAGAAGATGGTGGCGGACATGACAATGGTCAAGAAAACGACCAGCAAAATGCAGACCAACATGCTAATCATGGTAATCAAGAGGAAGAAGAAGATAATGAGGGTGATGCGATTGTCTAAAACCAAGTTCAACCACAAGTTGTAGTAGTACAGCCACAAGTTGAAGTAGTACAACCCTTGGTGACCAGGTCTGGTCGTGTGGTAACAAAACCATGCCATCTGAATGATTATGTCTTGTTTGCAGAAGCAGAAAGTTGCAAGTTGTTCTTAACAATCGATGGAGAACCAGAGAATTATCTTGACGCTGGAAAGATAAAAGAGTGGATTGATGCTATGAAAGCTGAAATAGATTCTATCATAAGGAACAACACATGGGAGCTTGTGGATAAACCAATCGGAGTTAAACCTATAGGAGTTAAGTGGGTCTATAAACTCAAAAGGAAGGCTGATGGTTCGGTGAATAAGTACAAGGCGAGGCTAGTTGCAAAAGGGTATGTGCAACAACAAGGCATAGACTTCGACGAGGTGTTTGCTCTGGTAGCAAGGGTCGAGACTATTAGGCTACTGATAGCACTTGCAGCAACAAGAGGCTGGGAGATTCACCACCTAGATGTGAAGACAGCTTTTCTCAATGGTGAACTAAAGGAATTGGTCTATGTTACTCAACCTGAGGGGTTTGAGAAGAAGGGAGAAGAGGATCGAGTATATAAGCTTCACAAAGCTTTATACGGACTGCGTCAAGCCCCTAGAGCTTGGAATTTAAAACTTGATCAAGTTCTTAAGACAATGAACTTCAAGAGATGTGCGAAGGAACCAACGGTGTACCGTAAGAAGGAGGAGAATGAGTTCTTGATTGTAGCCATCTACGTTGATGATCTATTTGTAACAGGGACTTCACTCAAGATCATTAAGCAGTTTAAAGAAGACATGTCAAGGAGGTTTGAGATGTCTGATTTGGGGAAGCTAACATATTACCTTGGCATAGAAGTTTTTCAAGGAAAAGATGGAATAAGAATCAAGCAAGAAGCATACGCTCAAGGGATTCTTATTGATGCAGGAATGGGTTCCTGCAATTCAACTCATGAACCGATGGAGCCGGGACAGAGTTTGTCAAAAGCAGAGAAAGAGAAAGAAATAGATGCTACAAGGTATAGAAGAACCATTGGGTGTTTGAGATACCTTCTCCACACAAGACCGGATTTGTCCTTTGCTGTTGGTGTCCTTAGCCGTTATATGCAGAGTCCAAGAGTTTCTCACGGACAGGCTATTAAACATGTTCTAAGGTACTTAAGAGGAACAACAAGCTATGGTTTGTTTTTCAGGAAAGATGGATTGAGGAAAATTACTGGGTATAGTGACAGCAGTCACAACATTGATATTGATGATGGGAGGAGTACCACAGGTCACGTGTTTTACTACGGATCGTCACCTATTACTTGGACAACACAGAAACAACCGACTGTGACACTGTCATCGTGTGAAGCAGAATTCATGGCCGCTACGGAGGCTGCCAAACAAGCTATCTGGTGAAAGAGTTGCTGAGTGAGATACTAAGCTTACAAGGAGAGAAGATCCTGCTTAGAGTTGATAATAAGGCAGCCATAGCTTTAACCAAGAACCCAGTCTTTCACGGGAAAACAAAACACATGCTCGCCAAGTATCATTTCATTCGAGAATGTGTAGAGAATGATCAAATTGAAGTTGATCATGTGCCAGGAGAAGAACAGAAGGCCGACATTCTTACAAAACCTCTAGGACGGATTAAGTTCAAGGAAATGAGGAGTTTACTTGGAGTTGAAGAGATCAAGCTTCCCATAGTTCATGTTGGAATTAAGGGGGAGAATGTTGGATAATTCCAACTTGTGATAGAAGTAATCTCTTAAGGGGGAACTTAAGGAGATAAGGGTCAAGGATACACAAACAAGATTTAGATAAGGAAAAGCTTATTTAGATAAGGCTTTGTGTTATAATCCTATTAGAATTAGGAGTTGTCTAATTCACTATATATATGTAAGGGTCAATAGAGAGGTGTTCTATGTGACTTGAGAGATTTAGTTTTTGAGAAGTTTTCTAAATCAATAAGAAAAGATATTCTTTTATTTCAAGTCTTTGATCTTATAGTTAATTCATTAGTAGGTTTGGAAAGTAAAAGCGAGAGTGATGTCCTTTACAGATGTTAAAATAGTAGGTTTCGGAAGTAAAAGTGAAAGTGATGTGTTTTGATATTTGTATGAATTAATGATATTTGTGGGCAGGCGAGAAAGGCTAGAGAAAGAGTTATGGGTGATGAGTTTGAAGAGCAAGATAATGAAGTGATCAGCTAAACTAATCAAAAGTTCAATCACCATCTTCTCCATTAAATGTCGTGTGTGTTTACTTGTGCTGTTGTTTTCAAGAATAGTAATGAGGAATTGAATGTTCACATTAGTTTTGTCCTCTAGCGGTCGAGCCCCTTTACAAAAGATTTATACTCCCTAATCATATACGATTTGCTCCAAGTGTGAATGGATGGGAGCTAAGACCATCATTAGTGGAGTAATCCACCATAGCTACTCTCACATTAATTAATTATATAAATAATCATAAATTAAGTAAAGTAAAGTAACTGTAAGAAACTTAAACAAAATCATCTTATTACTAGAGAACTCCAAAAAAGGTTACTTAAACATTTAAATAATAATTTTTTTAATTTGTGTTTATTAATTATCAAACTTTAATTATCTAAAATGATAAAACAATTATTTAAAATTTTTATATTACATAAAATAGAAAACAATACTTTACAAACTTTAGAATATTAAACATATTTTACAAAATTCGGAATAGTAAACATATTTTATAAAATTGAAAATATTAAACAGAATTTGGAATAAGATTTATTGTGCGGTTGCACCAAATTTTTGCCAGATATGCTCAATCAAGTCTTTTTGCAAAAGATCATGCATTTCTGTATCATGAACATCATTTCGAATGCCCATCATATTATGTAGATTTGTTGGCGTATCTGTAGAATATGATAAATCGACATGAGAACTTTCGCTTCCTTCTCCATGATGGAATTCCGTTGGATCGTAGAAATTGTAGTCATGTCGTTTGTTTTCCACTATCATGTTATGCAAGATGATAGATACTCTCATTATTTTCCCTATTTTTCCTTTATCCCAAAAAAGTGCGAGATTCTTCACGATTGCAAATCGAGCTTGCAAGACTCCAAATGCACGCTCAACATCTTTACGACATCCTTCTTGCCATTGAGCAAAGATTTTTGCTTTTCGACCACGTGGAAGTGTAATAGATTGGATGAAAGTTGCCAATTTGGGATAGATATCGTCTGTGAGGTAGTACGCCATTTTGTATTGCCGTCCATTGACAACGTATCTAACTCTCGGAGCTTGGCCCTCTAGGATATCATCAAACACCGGGGAGCGGTCCAAGACATTGATATCATTTAACGAACCCGGTGGTCCAAAAAATACGTGCCAAATCCATAAATCTTGTGATGCCACAGCCTCTAATATGATTGACGGTTTAGCAGATCCACGTGTATATTGTCCTTTCCATGCAGTGGGACAATTCTTCCACTTCCAATGCATGCAATCTATGCTCCCTATCATTCCGTGGAAACTGCGATGTTCTCCAATATTCAGTAATCGTTGGAGGTCTTCCGCTGTAGGTCTTCTGAGATACTCGTCGCCAAACAGATTTATAACTCCCTCAACAAAATGTAGAAGGCATTTGTGGGAGGTTGTTTCAGTGAGTCGTAAATATTCATCGATCGCATCTGCCGAATATTCGTAAGCCATCAAGCGAATAGCTTACGTACATTTTTGAAGTGCAGAAAGACCAAGCCTTCCAGTAGCATCTCGCCTTTGTCTGAAGTATGGGACTCCATTCTCAATAGCGGTAACAATACGAAGGAACAATGGTTTGTTCATTCTAAAGCGACGATGGAACATAGCGTTTGTGTAAGTCAGATTATCACTAAAATAATCATTCCACAACCGAGTGTGGCCTTCTTCGCGGTCTCTCTCAATGTGCACTCTTCGAATTATTGGAGCTAGTGGTACATCTGGGTGAGTGTAGTTGTATTGGATCTCCTCCACTATACTATCAACTTCCTCTTCTACAATATCATCAACTTCTTGATCGGAACTCCAATTAGACATTTTTTGGCAATTTGGGTATAGTAGAAGGCTTATGGGAAGTTTGAGTAGAGAAGGAGTAATGGAGACAGATTTTTTCTAATAGAGAAGGATTTTTCTTTGGTAGAGGAGGAGTTTGAGTAGTGAAGATAGGAGGAAAGTGAAGAGAAAAAACTTGAGAAGAATCGGAACACAATGCAGATTTGGTTGCAAATGGAAAAGAAAAATGTCCAATATATAGACTTAAGACTCAAGACACAAGCAAACAAACTACTTCACGGGTTAAAATAAAACCAAAAGCAATACAACCCTTACAAAAGCAAAGCCGTGACTGTCCTCTTGTGAAACAAATACACATGTGACTGTCCTTGCCAAACAAATACAACCAAAAGCAATACATCCCTTACAAAAGGCAAAAGCCATACTGTCCTAACCGACACGCAAAAGCCATCCTAGCCATACACTCAAAAGACAAAGCAAACAAACTACTTCACGTGACATGTTCAACATCCGTGACATGTTCCACATCAAGCAAACTTCTTCTCTTCACGTGACATGTTCCACAGCTACATTTGTGTTCCCGAAACCTGAAACAAAAGAATACAGGTAGATTTAAGCACAACAAAACTTATTAAACACAAAACATAAAAACATGAGAGACATAGAATAGTGAAAACATGAGAAAGACACACAAGAGTTAAACATAACAAATGAAAATAATTGAAACCTAAATGTTTGTCAACATTTGATCTACGAGTTTGTCTATAAGAGCAACTTCAGCGGGTGTTAGTTCACTCTTGTTAAGCAGGCTGTCTAGCAATCTCATTTTGCCGTGCTTCTCTTTAGCTACTTGTTCTTGATCCTTCATTGCAATGATCTTGTCTAACTTACGGACATAACCATCGTCGACATCAATACTAACAGTCAGTCTCTTCCCTTTGTTCTTAGCAGCTTTAACCCCTGGAGGCCTCTTCTCAGCTCTATCATTGCTCGAAGTAGGAGCCTCAGATGCAAGCTTAGTCCGCTTGTGGCTACATTCTTCTGTGATCCATTTCTGATCGTGCTTCAGCTCCCTCCAGCAATGTACAAGGAGAAATGGCTTCTTCATGTCGTTATTGTAAAGCTCATAAGCCATTGTCAAGACATCATCTTCTGATTCTCCACTCTTCCTTCTTGTACACGCTTGTGCGTAACATCCCACAAACTTGTTGACTTGGTGGTTTATCTTGTTCCACCTAGCCTTACATTGTGATTGCCCTCTTGTGTTTGAACCGGCTGATCCATCATGATGCAAAAACTTGAAATAAGAATAAAAAAACACAACATTAGATACATCATCTCAAACCCTTCCCAAACTTAAATTAAACAGTCTCATGTGTAAGAAAAATTTGCAGAAGAATTTGAGAATCACAACAAAAACAATGAATGAATGAAATAGTATATACAAAGGGAAGGTGGGAATACCTCGTAGTAGAAGAAGGAGTTGGTGCTCGCCCAAGGAGGAGCGTGAAACTGACTCTATCCCTCGCCTTGTTTGGGAACCATGGGAGTGACCTAAGCTGGTTGGTCGACTTGTTGCTCAACCGCTTGCGTGTTCTGATACACGTTCTGCTGCTCTTCACACTGCATGTCATCAACTCTGGACTCACCATGGTCTGATACCAACACAATAACCTCCGTAGGCTGATAATCACCTTGATGTTTGATCTGTTGCTCAACCCCGTGCATGTCCTGATGATCACCCTGAGCTTCAACCCTCTGCTCAACCTCAACCTCTTGCTCATCTCGAGCTGCAGAGCGACGCGCTGATCGATGACTAGAAGAGGAATGGGGACTACGCTGCAGTTTGATGAGAACGAAATATCAGCACTCTGGGCAACGATTGGAAGCACGCCCACATTCACTTCATCGAAAACAAAGGCGAGGAACCTGAGAAGCCCAATGTTGCGTTACTTCCAGAAGGCGGTAGCCAATGCATTCTACGACAAGGAGATTAAGGGATACATCACGAACGGCGACCTTGAGATGATTGATCTAGCGCTTAAGGAACTTTAGTTCACGGCAATGGATGGCACTGACCTGCAAGGTGACACGTCCAACACTTCTGTCTCGCTTTACCTCCTCAACTACATAATGTCGTACAAGTCTTGGGTCTCAAGACTCAACATCAACCACTCTCAGGAGTGATGTGCATGGGCAGCGTGGTGACTTGGTTTCTTGAGGCTGCTGGTGTTACATTACTATCTGAGTCACACCCACTACGCTGGATCGAGGTAAACAACTTGCGGCAGTTGCGCACTCTGGAGCGGGGTTTGAGACAGGGATGGTTGCCTTACAAGTTTGTGCATTTTGAGGTCGGTCCCTCGAGATTACTCCTCCCTTGCGTCGAGTTGACTACTATTTTGAGGGGTGAACATGTTGAGTTCATCCCTCTCGCAGATACCCTGTATGATAATGAGGCTGAGGAGCAACATATAGACGTCGCAGATGTAGGAGCAGAGCACATGGAGGAGGACACAGAGGAGTACCGCCTTGAGCAGTTCCACTTTGAGGAGTACTCAGAAGAAAGAATGGCGAAGGGGGTCAGGGCAGCTCATGAACGCCTCAACAAGCTTCAGCGATGGGGAAAGGCAAGAGATAAGGTGCTCAGCAGCTTCACCAAGACTATCACGAACTTCATGCGTAAGTTCAGCTGTTCGACATCCACTACCGCCATCCCTAGGTCTATCCCCGAGGACACCAGACCAATGCCAGAGTGCGCCTCCACGAGCCTCGAGCAACCTCGTTAGAGAGCACCCTCTCCGATTTCCTCTCCAGCACATCAATCTTCATATGTGTCACGGGAGCGTCAGCCTTCACCCGCTCCTTCATGACACTCATCTCATGAGTCTAGGGAGAGAAGGAGACGAGGTTCGCGAGGTTCCAGGAATAGAGCCTCTTCTGGTGAGCAAGAGGTTGAGGTTGAGCAGAGGGTTGAAGCTCAGGGTGATCATCAGGGCATGCACGGGGTTGAGCAACAGATCGAACATCAAGGTGATTATCAGCCTATGGAGGTTATTGTGTTGGTATCAGACCATGGTGAGTCCAGAGTTGATGACATGCAGTGTGACGAGCAGCAGAACGTGTATCAGAACACGCAAGCGGTTGAGCAACAAGTCGACCAACCAGCTTAGGTCACTCCCATGGTTCCCGAACAAGGCGAGGGATAGAGTCAGTTTCACGCTCCTCCTTGGGCGAGCAGCCTATCACCGACTTCTTCTTCTACTACTGAGGTACCCACCTTCGCTTTGTATATACCATTTCATTCATGCATTGTTTTTGTTGTGATTCTCAAATCCTTCTGCAATTTTTTTTACACATGAGACTGTGTAATTTAAGTTTGGGGGAGAGTTTGAGATGATGTATATGATGTTGTGTTTTGTGATTCTTATTTCAACTTTTTGCATCATGTTTGAGTTTGCATCCATCTATTTGCATAGAAAAACCAAAACAAATTGAAAAAATTGAAAATTTCCATGAAAACAGAGTGTTCATGTAGTTTGCACTTGCATATTATGATTAAGTCTAGTGTTATTCATATAGGGTTGTTTCATTTAGCATAGGGGTTGATGATGATTGTAACCTTGTTAGCATGATGGATTCAATAGGATAGGATCAAAGCCCTTGTTATTAGTTCTTTGATGCTTGTTGATTGAACTTGAAATGTAAGACTGAACCAGGTTTTGAATTCTTGAAATTGCATTCTACTCTTGATTGAAACATGTTTTGAATTGACGTCATTTGCTATCTATCTGAACCTAATACTGACTTGCAATTATCTTGTTATGCATTGAAGTTGAACTCATGGATACCATATACATACTTGGATTGTCTTTCACATTTTTACCACCCTTGTCAATCCAAGTAGCTGATTCCTATCTTTGGAACAGTTCCCCGCATCTTTAACCAACCGTTCTTTCAAGCTAATTATATTCTTGAGTGTCAGGCCTTTTTTGAGTTGAGCTTGCTAGAAAGTGTTAGGTTTTAACCGATAAGAGTAGGATCCTGTGTATTCTAGTTCGCTTTATCCATACTAGCAGGACTAGGTGAGAACTCGATTTTGGGTATTGGGATGAGATTTGTGCAGAAAAGTGAAGAGTAAAAGAGAACGCAAAAGGGTAAAGAGTCTTTAGGAGGGATGTGTTTTCAAAGTTTAAAAGTCTAGTAAAGGATTTGGGTTTGAGCAAAGTAAAAAGAGTTATTGGTTCTGAGCAATAAAATAAAAAGATTAGACAAAGAAAAAAAAGTAAAAACACTTAAGATATCTAGAGTCCTTAGAAGAAAAGAAAAAGTGATAATAAAGATTTTCCAATCCGCTAGAATGATAAGAAGTGAACTCCTCCTAAGACTAAATGCAAAGAGTAAGAGAATGGGTTTGAGATGATGTTTCTGATGAAGGGTAGAGATAGGACCAACTTCTGGGTTAGAATGCTAGGGCTGAGTTTCCTTGGGGACCTTTGGGTAGACAGGGCGCTGCTCTTGTATGTATCAGTTGGTTTCAACCTTTAGCCTTCTCTTAAGCTCAACTCCTTTTCATGAGAGAACCTTGTTCTGTATTGATAAAACAACTTGAGAAGGAGACCATCTTTGTCTCTAACCTTTTACCCTAGCCAAATGAGTTTGATGACATTGCATAGCTTGATTCATGGTTCTTTGTTAATGAATGTTAAAGGGAATGATTGATAGGAATGCATGTGTAGATTAAAGATTGGAATCGTTTCAGGTTGTGACGAACTTTTCTAAAGTTTTTAAATAAAGTTCCCTCACCATGCATCATAGTTTAAAAACAAGGACCTTGATTCTAACTATTTTATTCAGCAAGTTTTAGGTTATGAGACCCCATTTTCAAACCTCTCTTCCATACTTTGTTCTTGTTATTAGCTTGAGGGAAAGCAAAGAATAAGTTTGGGGGAGTTGATATGTATATATTTTAACTCTCTTTCATCATGCATTTGTTATTCATTTTTTTCTCTTAACTTATTGTTTTGCGTTGTTTTCAGTATCTTTTGCATAATATGCACATCTAGGTAGTCTTTGCATTGGTCTTGCATACATCTTGCATATTAGAGTTATTTCAGGTATCTAGGAAACGTCAGAAACGCACCAGTCGAGCCACCAATCGAGCTAGCCTCTCCGCGCATCATTCCTGCCACCTGGGTCAAGCCACGTTAAGATTGCATTCCACTCGACGCGTACTGACTCGATCGCACATGTCAAGAAGGAAGACGCTGTTTTCAGATTCTCAAACCGACTCTTTACCTTGTTGTTTTATGTTTTAGGGCTTTCCATGTTGGACTATATATACATTTTGGTTAAGTCTTTGCCCAAGAGATCTCTTATCTCGTTTTTGTTCTTTTCCTTAAGGTTTACTAGCCACTTAAAATGTTTTGAGACTTTGTAATCCGATATTGTTGAGTTTATTCAGTTTTTGCATTTGATTTCTTCTACAAAGTTGTTCATCCCATTTTTATCTTTCTAATGATGTTTTATTCAATGTTTTCTGATTTTGTATCATTGATGATGATTTCTAGATCCGAGTAGTGTTAGAGTTCTTGAGGATCGGATAGATTAGGTGGGGGATCTTAATGTGTAGGGTGTTTAAGCTTAGATTCGTATGATTCCCTTCTTGACTAGAGTTATAAATACTAGTTTCTCTCTGATCAATTGGAACTAGGTCTTAGATATTTTCACACCCAAAAGGTGTTTGATGAAATGTCTGACCAACTACTGCGAGAGACTTACATTCCTAGCCTAAGAGATTAGTTGTCTAGGATGTTTGTTGACGTGAATGAACTTGGTTGTCATACCTGCTTAACCATGTTTCTCTAGCGAGAGCTAGGTTTGGAAGTGTTTGAGTCTGAGTGCCTCTGCCAAGAGATTGGATTAGCTAAGTCGTGATGTTCATTGTCTAGGGATAGTTTGCTTGTGGCATGTTAAACACTTTGTAGACTAAGAGACTCCACCGACATCAATTACTCCCATCCTTAAGACTTCAATATTTTTGATTGATATTGCATTCCTGAGACCGTTTCTGTTCTTGCTATTTAGTTCATGCCTAGAATTGTTTTAGTTTCACTTATTCATATTCGCTTCTAGTCATGCATTTTCATTTCTAGTTTTGTAGTTCATTTCCGTTTTGCATTTTGATCATCCTAGGATTGTTAGAAAAACACTCTTTTTGAATTGGCTTGACTTGTGATTACTTGATTGCATCTTGAGTGATAGCATCATCCCAACTGGATTGGCACCTTAAGTATTACAACTTCATAAGGTTAATTGAACCTGGTAGGACATACAAAAATCCTAGTATCATTAGTGTAGGCAATGTGACAAATAGGACATGGGCATTAGCAATGTAGTTTCAAAGAAGAGCTCTTGAAATGGATCGCATGTGAAATGGATTTTGGCATTTCGCTCACTAATCACAGCTCATATATCCTCCGAAGCATCATAAACGAAAGAATTGCAAGAGCACCGAGATAACTGTTGATGTATGAAATCGACAATATAAATTATATGAATCAAGTGGGATGAATCGGATCTGGTCCTTTTATTTAACGTAAGAATCTCACTGAAGGGTTTTATAGAAAATGACAATTATGGAGCTAAAATGCTCAATACGAAAATAACAGCCTTTTCTCTCTCTAATTGCCTAGAATTTCGGATCCCTAGACGTGACCATGACATCAGGTATTAATAGTGGGACCTTGACCTAGGGTTTCTTATGTCTCTTGACAAAATGACGATTTTGCCCCTGCGGCCTGTTGGGCCGAATCCAAGACTTCTGGCCCAAATCTTCCTGAAATCTTCTGCTTGGGCTTCTGTAAATGTTGGAGGCAAAGCCCATATCCAACAATGGTCCCCCCTAGTCCGATGTGCGATGGCTTGCTTGAGCCCGTCGGATCCGACTGTGTGTCTTCAGATCCGTCTTATGGGAAGAACATAACATTTCTAGAGTTTTGTCGCCTTCCGGAGAGTTCCAGGATGAATAGTGTGTTGCAAACGTTTTTCGAGGTATCCGGGAGATTCTGGAATGAACAGTGCGTTGGGCATGTTTTTCGAGGTATCCGGGAGATTCCGGAATAAACAGTGCGTTGGGCATGTTTTTTGAGGTATCCGGGAGACTCTGGAATGAACAGTGCGTCGGACATGTTTTTCGAGGTATCCGGAAGATTCCGGAATGAACAGTTCGTCGGACACGTTTTTCGAGGTATCCGGGAGATTCCGAAATGAACAGTGCGTTGGGCATGTTTTCCGAGGTCCGTTAGGCTTTAAACAGGAGTTTGACGTGCTCTGCACGTTTCTCGAGGCGCAAGAAATGAAGACAACTTCGAAACTAGGGTTTTCTCGGTCAACGTGCTGGTCCCCCTATATAAATATGTCCCCTTGACCTAATTTTACTTCAACTTTCTACTCTTCTCTCCACAAAGGTAAATTTCTTTCTTCTTCTCTCCCTTATCTTCTTTTACTTTAGATTTTTTTTGTGCTTGTCCGACCATAATCTCATCAAAACCGGATCCTTGCCACCGGTCATGTTGTCTTGTCGCCGCCCGGATCTTTCTTGCCGCCGTTCAGTTAACTCCCGCCACCAAGACTGCGACCGTGAGGCGTCCCAGTCTCGCGCCGTCCTGCCTCGCCGCCGATCGAGATAGCGCTGCCTTGTGCGTTCTCCTTGCCACCACCAGATCTGGCCGAGACCGTGAGGCGTCTCGGCCATGTTCCGCCGCTTCTCCTGTTGAGCTCCACGCCGAGCTGCCGCGGGAGGTCCAATCTCGCACTGCCGTGGAGGGAATCGGGCGAAACTTGCACTGCCGCTCCTCCCATTTTGCTTCCATACCAGCCCCTAGCTTGTTTGACGCCACCGGGTTTTATGCCGCCGTATTTGGCCACGTTGTTAGACTCGCCGCCGAGCATCTCTCATGCCGTCGTGCTCCCCTGGCCGAGACCGTGAGGTGTCTCGGCCACACCGTGCCGCCGTGACTCTATCGCCGAGATCCACTAGTCCGCCTCATACACTCGGTGGTTGAGAGCTCAGAAACATCAAGGTCGCAGTTCCGAGCTTTGGCGAGGGCGAGATTTCCGGTGGTGAGATGGTGCCGTGTTCGATGGTGACCACGCTTGCAAGACCGACGTGAAGACATGGTGAGGCAAGCTTTTCTCGTTTAAATGATGGCGTGGTGAGATGATGGAGAGCGCGGAGATGAGATGGTCCTGTAGTCAGCGAGATGGCGAGATAGAGATGTTGGCGAGGTGGAAATTTTGGCGAGGTGGAAATGTTGGCGAGGTGGAAATTTTGGCAAGGTGGAAATGTTAGCGAGGTGGAAATTTCATGGAGATCACGTGGCGCGTTGGCGAGGTGGAAATGTTGGCTTAACTTAGCAAGTGGAACCAAAACTGGCGAGCTCACATGAGAGATACGGGATCGAGATTGGCAAGATCAAAAGATTGCATAGGAGACCACGGCGTGCTCGACTTTGGCGAGATCAAGGTCATGCTTCGGAAGTTGGTGTCTGCGAGATCGTGATGATGAGCTTGGGACCTGGCGAGATCAAAGTTCTAGGTGGCGAGGTGGTCGCGTTGTCGAGACCGGAATGGTGTGTTGATTGTGTGTGAACTGACGAGGTGGAGATCCTAGTGACGTTGGCGAGACTGATGACGTTCCCGCGAGATACATATAATGGCGTCGTGCTAGTGAGATGGCGAAACGACGAGATGGGGAGATGCAGGTGTTAGGGAGGTTGTGTGCGAGCTCAGTGTGTGCTCGCGAGATGGTGTCGAAGCTGTACAAGAATTGGCGAGCTGGAGCGTGCTCGCGGGACGTCGTGCCGAGACCGAGATGGTGGCGAGCTCCTATGTCTCTGCGAGATGCATGTTGCGATGGTGAGATTGAGGGCGCGGGGTGGCTTTTGGCGAGTTTGCTGATGGCGAGATGGGCATATTCGTGAACCAGCGAGCTCGAGGATGGCTAGCTCGAGAACTGCTAAGCTGGAGTGAGGAGTTTGATAGTCGCGGGGCCGAGTAACGTGTAAGACTCGGGCGAGCTTGACTTGGCGAGTAACGTTTCTACGTATGGAACCACTGGGGAGGTCCAGATTGCCGCGTATGAGACTTTGGTGAGCTCAATTGCGTGAGACGAGGGCGATTTGGGCTGGAACGCGCGCATGATGGTGCGTACTATGCACACTGCTGGACGTTGTAACTCGGGTGTGGCCGTTTCGTATTGCCTATTATGGCGTTCTTGATGTGGTTCCGATACTGACCAGTTGCTTGGTTAGTTTTGCAAGGTCGCGCGCGATGGCTTCGGGATATGACTTCTTTGGTGATATTCCGGAGGAGCTAGAAGATGACCAATCTTGTGCGTCAGAGGGAGACCTTGACGAGATGGGAAAGGAATTTCCTTGGTGGGAACCATCAGAAGGAAATGGTGTTCCCAACAGGTGACCAAGCGTTCAGTCTGATTTCCCTCCCTCCAGGTCGGCGTCGTGGGAAGGTTCTTCCGTACGAAGAACGAGCTGTTGCGGTGCATTCTCCTAGGTCTCTAGTCGCAGGTGTAGCTATTGGTGACGGAATTCCGAGACGTCGCAGAGACTGTACAGGGAACAAGGAACGCATCTCCCGTGACGCCGGGAGTACCTTATGCGATGAGGGTTCCGTCGTCTGCATCCTTGATCTCTTCCGAGTGCCAAGTGGTCTGAAGTTCGTGTTACCGAGTGCGGACACGCGCCCATGGGACTGCCCAGAAGGTCATCTTTGCGTTTACGAAGATTATTTTACCGATGGTGGCCTGTGGTTTCCTATTCCGGAATTTCTGACGAGGTTTTGTGCACGTCGGAAGATTGCGTTTTTGCAGTTGTCACCGTACGTAATGCAGTGGGGCTTGCGATAATTGGTAATCATATGAAGATCAAGATGAGCATGGACTTCTTCGAGTTGCTGACTTCATTTATTCGTGATAGATCGGGGCTATGCGTTGCTTGTTGTGCGGCCGGTCTCACGATCATGAATGGGCAGAAGAGTCATATCAACGATTGGCGGAGGCGGTTTTTCTTCGTGGAGATAAACGACACATCGGTCGAAGATCCCGGCATGACCTGTCCTTCTTCTTGGAACTTCACCCCCGGTAGCCGTTGCTGGGTTGGGTTCCTATCGTTTTGGTGTTCCTAACTTTGTTTTCTGACTGTACGTTTTATTTTTGCAGGAAAACCGCCATCTTCAGCTGCGCGCGATTTGAGCACTGTTGACAATGGTGTTCCTTTTTTTTGGTCTAAGGCTTTGCGGTGGCCGAGAGTTCTTTCTCATCTCAAGACTTGTGAGTTTCGTTGGTCTATCCTTATTTTCGGGATTTATGTGTTTTCGTGACTAAGGCATCTATTTATCCTACAGGTTCGCGGACTGGATTGCAAATGGGGGACTGTCTGATGCCATGTTACGCTGACCTGTTCGATGCTGAGGAGGTGCCAGCTGTTGCTACCGAGGTTGTTGCGCCAAACGCCGAAACCGGCTTGGAGGTCGTTGCTGTGGAGCTCGAGGATGGCGAGGTACCAACTCCCGCGGGTGAGACTGACCGCAGATCCCGTTATGCCGAGGTTGCTGCTCCTCATGCCGCGAAGAAGCCTTCCTCGGGGTCTCGTAGGAATGTTTCAGCAGCTGGTGGCGATCACTCCCGGAAGAGATCATTACGTTCGAGTCCTCGGAGTGATGCTGGAGGTAGTTCTAGGCGTCCCCATTACTGGGAAGATGGGCCCAGGGAATTCGATCCGCAGACGGAGGATGGTCATGTGGAGATTGATCACTCCTTCTCATTTCGCTATGATGTGAAGGATCAAGCGTTCATTGGGAATCCGCGAGCTTGCGCGGACCTTGCCGGAAGGATTGATGGTGACTTCGTTCCGCTTCGTGCCTCTAGCGATCTGACTTGTCAAGATTCGTACGAACAAGCTATTCGTCGACAGTTTCAGGTTAGTATTCGATCCTTCTGCTCACCCCCATTTGGACTTTACTTAGTCGTAATCTGATTATTCTGTTTGATTCCTTAGGCGATGAGCTTGGTCAACCGTCTCGCTGGCGATTGTGAAGATAAGGTGCGCGCTGCTAGGAAGGAGGCCTCGCTTCCTCAGGATGCATTTGCTCAGGCTGAGAGGTCAAGCAAAGACAACGCAGCGATGGTCAAGGAGCTCACGGCTTCGCTCAAGCATTCCCAGCGTAGGCTCACCTCCGAGTCGGAGCGACTCAGGAAAGCGAGGGACGAGCGCGGAGAGGAGGAGCGCGCCAAGGCTGCTGTCGTGATCAAGGCACATGAGGAGCGTATTGATCGTTTTAGGAGGCATGTGGTCGCAACACGCAAGAAACAGCCCCATTTACTCACTCTTAGTCAAGTGACCGGAAATAGGCTATGTTTGACGAAGTTGATCAGTAGGGGTATTGCTATTCCGGAAGATAGGATGGCACGTCTTGCTGCTGGCGAGAAGGAGTTCACGGCGAAATCGAACGGGGTTGTGGTGCCACCGCTTCATGATGATGATCTCGAGCCGTTCCCAGAAGCTGCTGGTGGAGGTGCTGATGATGTCGCAAACGAGTGATGTCCTCGTATTATTGCTTGTTGTTATTGCTTTGGCTTTTTTTTTTGTTATTTGGTACTTAGTCGTTGATTGCTTCTGTACTTTTTCTTCGGATATTTGGAAACTCGTTTGCTTTTGCTTTATTAACTTGGTTATTTGCTTTATTGCACGAATGTTGATTATTGCCAAATTTTGTTCTCTCCATAGTGATGAAGTTGCTTTCGTTTTATCTTTTATCGTTTTGGGGCATATGTTGCGGTGAAGGACGTCTCCTGGCTTATTCTGGATATGTTATTCCCCATAACGGCGAGAGTAGACAAGACAGACTTGTCGTACTAGTTAGGTGCGTTCAGTCGCGACCGGCTTACACTGTGGATGCTGCAGGAATCGCAAGAGTGTGCGAGTCGGGGTCTTCGGCTTATTCACTCTGCGCCCTGCTAGCTTTGGGAGTCTAGGCTCGGCTTATAAGTCCTTACCAATGTAAGGACGTGGGTTATTTCACCACGGCACCCGTGCGGAGCGCTTGCGATTATGGACTCGGCTTTTCTTCTTTACCGAAGTAAAGTATGGATTATTTCACCATTACATTCATGCGGAACATAGAACTGTGCACCTGACCAGGGCGTCAGCGTGGAAACGGAAGATTTGCTCGAAAACTTTATTTTTTTATTGAAGTTATAGTTGAACTTCGTGAAAGGCTGCCTACGTACCCTCGAGAGGGATCAAACCATTTGTAGTTCGTATTACAAAGAAATGCTCGGAGACGAGCTGTTTTTTTTNTTTTTTTTTTTTTTTTTTTTTTTTGTACGTCGTGGTCAAACTAATGGTAGTAGCGCTTAAGGTTGGCGGAGTTCCAGGAACGCAGGACTGGCGTGCCGTTCATTTCGAGAAGCTGATAGACTATTGGCTTGACAATCTTCGAGACTAAGTAGGGACCTTCCCAATGTGCGCCAAGCTTTCCAGCGTTCTTCTCGGCAGTGTTTTCGTAGACTTTGCGGAGGACAAGATCTCCCTTGGCAAAGTAACGAGACTTGACTTTTTTGTTGTAAAATTTGGCCACTGCTTGCTGGTAGTTCTGGATGCGCAATAGTGCCTAGTCGCGTTCTTCTTCGAGGAAAAGTAGTCTATCGCACAGCATCTTGTTGTTCAGTTCCGGATCGTGGACTAGCATAGAGCGTCGAAGCGTCGGGATTCTGACTTCTGCTGGTGCGAGAGCCTCCATGCCGTATGCGAGCGAAAATGGTGTTCGTCATGTGGATGTCCGCGGCGAGGTTTGGTGAGACCATAGAACGCCGTCAAGCTCATCTGCCCAGAGTCCCTTCTTTTCGTCGAGCCGTTTTTTGATTCCAGCGAGAATTTTCTTGTTGGTTGCTTCTGCTTGTTCGTTGTCCTGCGGATATCGTGGAGTTGACTTGCTAAGGCGTATCCGCCAGCCGGCGCAGAATCCCTCAAACTGGAGTGAGATGAATTGTGGCCTGTTATCGCATACAATTTCGTATGGGAGTCCATGCCTGCATATTATATTTTTCTAGACAAAATTCTGAACTTCGTTGGCTTTGAGAAAGGCGTATGACTCTGCTTCAACCCACTTGGTGAAATAGTCCGTCATGATTAGGAGGTACTTCTTTTGGCGAGATGGTGTTAGCGGACCGACAATATCCATCGCCCATTGCATGAATGGATAGGGTGGTGACGTTGTGCGCAGGAGTTCAGTCGGTGAATGAATGAATGGTGCATGACGCTAACATTTTTCGCACTTGCTTGCGAATGCAGTACAATCGGCAACCATGGTCGGCCAGAAATGGCCATTGCGATGAATTCAAAGTGCCAATGCTCGCCCCCCGAGTGGTTACCTCCAGCGCCTTCGTGGACCTTTCGCATTATGTCGTTGACGTCCTTTGTATTAACGCAAATGAGAAGAGCGCCATTTGCTTCCCAACGAAACAAGCTTCCATCCGACATAGTATAGTGCGCGCTCTTCACGCGAAGACGTCTTGCTTCCCACTTATCTTTTGGCATAATTCCGTCTGCGATGAATGCTATAATCTCAGTTTGCCAATCGTCTCGCGAGGGGGCATCAGGTGCTAGTACGGGCGTAGCTGGAACGGCTGTAGTGCTTGAATTGGCAGCTGTTGGGGCTGGAATGGGCGTGGTGGAAGTGCTCGCGTTTGTGGCCTGTTGAGGCTGATCTCGTGACTGCTAAGACGATTGCTGAGCTAGCGCTCGGGTTTGCTGATGCTTCTGTTGAAAAGGCGACTTCAAGGAGTTCAACGTCAATACTTGGTTGGTCAATGCTTTCCACCGGAATTACTTGGCGGAGGTCTGGGTCCGATGTAGAGGCTAGTGTTGCAATTGCGTCTGCTGGAGCATTGTCGCTGCGTGGAATCTTGACGAGCTCAAAGAACTCGAACTGTTGTGAGAGGTCGCAGACAACTTTCAGATAAGCATCCATGCGTGCGTGTCTTGTTGCATAGTCTCCACTGAATTGGTGTGTGACCAGCTGTGAATCGCAGTAGACTTGTATCTTTTTGACTCCGATTCCGTGTGCGATACGTAATCCAGCGATTAGCGCTTCATACTCAGCATCGTTGTTTGTGGCAGTGAAAGCAAGGCGGAATGACTGCTCCAAGATTTCACCTGTTGGCGAGGTTAGGCGCACGCCTGCTCCCGAGCCCATTTTTTATGAAGCGCCGTCAACGTGAAGAGACCATATCTCGGGTGGAGGGGTGTCAGCTTCGAGTTCAGGAGAGAGCTCTACGAGAAAATCCGTGAGAACCTGTGACTTAGCGCATGTGTGATTCTTGTACTCGATGTCGTACTCACTCAATTCAACTGCCCACTTTGCCAGTCGACCTGATTGACTTGGGCTGTGAAGGATTGTGCGCAGCGGCTAATTTGTCAAGACTTCAACAGTGTGTGACTGGAAGTATGGGCGGAGCTTGCGGGCTGAAATGACGACTGCGTATGCGAGCTTCTCAAGAGTTGGGTACCGAAGTTCTGCGCCATCGAGAGTTTTGCTCACATAGAAGATTGGATGTTGCTCTCCACGATCCTCTCTGACGAGCGCACCACTTACAGCTGAACAGGAGATGGCGATGTAGAGATAAAACATTTCTCCTAGCTCGGGTTTGGCCAGGACTGGTTGAGACGATAAGTAGTCTTTCAACTGCGTGAATGCTAGCTCGCATTTCTCATCCCACTCGAAGCGTTTATTTCTGTGGAGGAGCTGATAAAACGGCAAACACTTGTCTGTTGAACGAGAGATGAAACGGTTCAGTGCTGCAATTCGTCCAGTAAGCCTCTGTACTTCGCGTGTACTCCGTGGAGACGAAAGGTTGATGATAGCCGAGATCTGTTTCGGATTCGCTTCTATGCCGCGTTTCGTAACGAGGTACCCCAAGAATTCTCCGGAAGTGACCCCAAATGTGCATTTTGCCGGTTTTAGCTTCATGCTGTACTTGTTGAGTATCTCGAATTGTTTTAGGTGTGCGACGTGGTCTGCAGCCTGAGCTGATTTGACGAGCATATCATCAATGTCGACTTCCATCGTTCTCCCTGTTCAGTAATGAAATCAGTTTTCTCGCGATCATCTTTGTGCATCATTATCTGGTTGTAGCCTGAGAACGCGTCCATGAAAGACAACAACTCGTTTCCTGCTGTGGCTTCGACGAGCTGATCAATGCGCGGAAGAGGAAAACTGTCTTTCGGGCAAGCTTTGTTGAGGTCTGTAAAGTCGACGCAGACTCTCCATGTACCATTCTTCTTCTTAACGACGACGGGGTTACTCAGCCAATCTGGGTAACGCACTTCTGTAATTGATCCCGCATCAAGTAGCTTTCGTATCTCGTCATTGATCGCGGTTGTGCGTTCTGCTCCAAGCTTTCGACGCTTTTGCTTGACGGGCTTGTAAGTCGGGTCAACGTTAAGCTCATGGCTGGTAATGCTCATATCGATTTCGGTCATATGATCTATCATCCATGCAAATGTGGTTGCGTTTTTACGCAAAAACTGGACGAGCTTGTCTCTTAAAGCCATTGGTAGCTCCGTGCCTATTCCGACACAACGCTTGGGATCAGACAAATCGATGTTGACTTGAATCACAGACTCTTTTGGAGGTGGGATGCGTGGATCTCGCGGTGGTGTTGATTTGGCAATCACAAATGCCCTCGCATTCCGCATCTTCTTCTCGATGATGAAGCAAGTTCGAGCCATCAGAGGATCTCCATGCAGCGTGTAGATACCGTACGCATTTGGAAACTTGACACATTGATGGTAAGTGGATGCGACAGCCAGCATCTTGTGAAGCCATGGCGTTCCAAGAATGACATTATAGACGATGGGTTTATCTACAATTGCGAAGTTAAAGCATTGCATGGTGCCGCCGACGTAGATTGGAAGTGTAATGGTTCCGACAGTCATGATAGTATCTCCATCGAATCCCGTCAGAGGCTGCATTTCATGTACCGTGTTGCACAGATCAATCTCCATTTGGATCAGTACATCCTTGAATATTACGTTGACCGAGCTTCCGGTGTCTATAAGGATTCTCGTAACTGAACTTTCCCCGATTACCATTTCTACGACACGTGGGTCATTGTTCGGACTAGCGTTGCGCGCGTCTTCTTCAGTAAACGTAATTGGTGCGGTGGATGTCTTGAACATGTTGCTGTGAGAAGGCATGTTGCGCTTTGTTTCTGTTTTGCGACAGTAGGCTTGGATTGATCGAACAGAATCGCAGCATGTTGACAAGCCACCCATGATCATGTTGATCCTTCGACGAGGAGCTGGTGGTTCATCGTGCTCTTCTACGTCATGATTCCGTTTGGGGGGAGGAGGTAAGCGAGCGATTTCTCGTGCTCGGTCATTCTGTGCCCATGCTCGGTCATCCTATGCTGCAGCTTCCTCTTCGCGTTGTCTGTCGTGCTGCTGTTCATCTCTCAAGAAATACTGGTTGTCTTTGTGTGTGACGACTTTTCTCTGTTCTCGTTCTACATCGACGTCACCTTTTTGTATTTATTCAGAAGCAGTATTTGAAGTGTTTTGCACTCTTCAGTCGAGTGTCAGTTAAACCTGTGGAACTCGCAATACGGGCGCTTGCCTTTGAAGCCTGGATTATCGGATTTGTGGTGCCATTTGTTCCAAGACTTATTATGCTGTTCCTTTCCATCGATAGCGAACATCGTCGTTTTTCTTCCTTTCTCGCCTCTGGCGAAGTCCTTGTTGTAATGTTGGCGCGGTTCGTAATACTCATCTACGGCTTTGCCTTTTGAGTCTGGAGCCTTCTCTGATGCTTTTTCTATCGTACCAGGTTGATCGGGGTTCCTCTTACCTCTGTCTTCTTCGACCATAATGTATCGGTTGGCACGTGCGAGGACTTCGCCCAAGCTTGTGACAGGTAGGATTGTTAGATCATCCTTGAATCTGGTACCCCGGGCGAGCGCGTTTTTCAATGCACCGATTGCGGATTTGTCACTTATAGATAATCGGGACACGACATCTTTAAATCTATCCATGAAAGCCCGTAGTGACTCGTCACGTAGTGACTCGTCATGTTTCTGATACATTCTCCATAGATCAGCATTTGACGCAGGTGTGCGCAAGAAGCACTGGTGATGCTGAAGGAATGCGCTTGTTAGTGCTTCGTATCCATCGATCGAGTTGGCCTCAAGTCTTGAGAACCAATTTAGCGCTTCACCGGAAAGACTCTCGACGAACAGCTGACAGCTCCCCGCATCTACTTCCTCAGGTGAGAAATACGATCGATTGATGTGGATCGTCATGGACTTCAGGAAGACGGTGGGGTCGCCCTTTCCATCGTATGGAATTGGTCTGTTCTTGCTATTGTCGGGATTGTGCTTGACTCTAACTCCTGAAACCCTTGTAGTGAAAGGTGAACGTCTTGCTTCCGCTAATACGGTTTCTAGCTCTGGTGCTGCACTTGTCGCTCGAAGCATCTGAGTCGTAAGCGTTTGTAGCTGAGCTTGCATCTACAGACGTAGTGCGTGATTTTCAGCATTCTCGGAACGACTCGGACCAGCATGTTGATCTGTGGAGACGTGGCTGGACTGGAAATGTACCCTTGGCTGCTCACCATTAGGTCCGACAATGATCGACGAGAGTCGGGGCCTTCCATTAGCGTTGTGCATGACTCGTGGTATGGTAACGGCGTTACGGTCAGCTCGCGGAGCGTTGAGGTCAACTCGCAGAGCGTTAAGGTCAGCTCGCGGATCGTGGTAGTCAGCTTGCGGATCGTGGTAGTCAGCTCGCGGAGCGTTGAGGTCAGCTCGCGGAGCGTTGAGGTTAGCTCGCGGATCGTGGTAGTCAGCTCGCAGAGCGTTGAGGTTAGCTCGCGGAGCGTCAAGGTCAGCTCGCGGAGCATAGTACTCAGCTCGCGGAGCATTATGGCCAGCTCGCGGAGTGTGTGGCGCCAATGCGTCTTTGTTTCGTTCGTGTCGAGGTTCTGATTGTCTCCTTTGATACCTTGCGTGGTCATCCTGCCCTTGAGACTTTATCTGCATCGCTTGACTGCTTATCTTATCCAAGGTTCTTCGTACAGCGTCGTCGAGCGCAGCTTGGCTGATTTTCACGTGTCTGGATGATCGATGAGGATAAATGTCACGCGTAGTGCCCGTAGCTTCGCGGTTTTTTGGAGCGTCTTCAGCAGCTACACGGTCAGGAAGGATTGCACCATTGGTTAAGCCATTTGTCGAAGCGACGCGCGTAGCGCCTACGGCCTCGCGGTCGGTTGGATTGACTCCAGTGGTTTCACGAGCAGGGGACGTAGCACCTAAGGCTTCGCCATTAGTTTGAGCGACACGCGTAGCGCCTACGGCTGCGCGGCCAGTGAGTGTTGCGTCCTCGCCCGTAACTGCTTCGGTTCTGTTGACGCCTTGGAGTTGGCTCGTCCTCGCACGGGTGCGCCCCCATACGGTTCGCCTGGGAGACACGTCGCGAGCTGCAGGTGAGTCAGCGCCTTCATTGCTGGAGAGATTGGTGTGAGACATGCTTCTGGTTTTCCGAAAACGCCTTGTCTTGAAACTCTTTTCGTTAAAAAGAAAGGATTTCGTTCAGCCCCACGGTGGGCGCCAAATTGTTGATGTATGAAATCGACAATATAAATTATATGAATCAAGTGGGATGAATCGGATCTGGTACTTTTATTTAACGTAAGAATCTCACTGAAGGGTTTTACAGAAAATGACAATTAGGGAGCTGAAATGCTCAATACGAAAATAACAGTCTTTTCTCTCTCTAATTGCCTAGAATTTCGGATCCCTAGACGTGACCATGACATCAGGTATTTATAGTGGGACCTTGACCTAGGGTTTCTTCTGTCTCTTGACAAAATGACGATTTTGCCCCTGCGACCTGTTGGGCCGAATCCAAGACTTCTGGCTCAAATCTTTCTAAAATCTTCTGCTTGGGCTTCTGTAAATGTTGGAGGCAAAGCCCATATCCAACAATAACTTTGGTTGGAATTCAATTTGTCCGAGTCTACAAGAGTACAGTTCTTGGAAAATCATGTTATTAAACTGTATTTTTCCACTTGACTAATAGTTAAAATACAGTTTTCACAATACAAACAGAGCAGAGAAAGCACGATCCTCCCTCTTACTCAACTGTTAGTCATCAAATAACTAACTAGACTTCTTGTTGTCCTCCAAGCTGCCTTCCATGACTTCAATAGAACTGCCTTCCATGACTTGAGTAGATCTGCCTTCCATGACTTCAATGATGGAAACGAGTCTTTCCACAGGAACCTTAGTAGCATCGGATCTCATACCAATATCGGAACACAGGCGATCAAAACAGTACTTACCATACCCTACAGTCCCTACCAACACCACACCACCAAAACCTGTAACTACATATCCAAGTGTTGAAGAAACCACCGAAGCTGTTCTACCAGACTTCACCATCCCAAAAAGACCAATCGCCCAAGAAACAGCATCGCCTGCTACAGACGCGGAATTGGCTTGACCACTACTTCCAAGCTTGATCTTTAACATGACAACCAAACCAGTTTTGCAATAGGTAGCAAAATCTTCACAATTGTTCTCAAACAGGTTGTAAGCACCAAACCGGTTTCGCAATAAGAGGAACTCAGCACGGGAAACGACGTCATCACAAGGATCTGAAGTTGCAGTCGTGCAAGTACCTCCCCGTTGCTTTGCGATAAAGAAAGCTGGAGAGACACCGTACTCGAAGAGATAAAGGTTTCCTCCGGCGAGAAAGCAATCAAGGCAAGAAGAGATTACACCGTCGAGTTTGGATTGATCTCCACACTTAGGACAAGGGTTGTTGCCTCCTCCATGATTCGGAACTGAGCTAGTGATGAAATTGTCCAGGAAAGTCCCTGTTCCGGTTTCGAGACCACCTCCACGAGTGAAATGTATCACTTTCTCATCGCCTACATAGATTCCTGCGATATTGCAAAACAGAGTACAATCGTGTTTATGNAACTAGACTTCTTGTTGTCCTCCAAGCTGCCTTCCATGACTTCAATAGAACTGCCTTCCATGACATCAGTAGATCTGCCTTCCATGACTTCAATGATGGAAACGAGTCTTTCCACAGGAACCTTAGTAGCATCGGATCTCATACCAATGTCGGAACGCAGGCGATCAAAACAGTACTTACCATACCCTACAGTCCCTACCAACACCACACCACCAAAACCTGTAACTACATATCCAAGTGTTGAAGAAACCACCGAAGCTGTTCTACCAGACTTCACCATCCCAAAAAGACCAATCGCCCAAGAAACAGCATCGCCTGCTACAGACGCGGAATTGGCTTGACCACTACTTCCAAGCTTGATCTTTAACATGACAACCAAACCAGTTTTGCAATAGGTAGCAAAATCTTCACAATTGTTCTCAAACAGGTTGTAAGCACCAAACCGGTTTCGCAATAAGAGGAACTCAGCACGGGAAACGACGTCATCACAAGGATCTGAAGTTGCAGTCGTGCAAGTACCTCCTCGTTGCTTTGCGATAAAGAAAGCTGGAGAGACACCGTACTCGAAGAGATAAAGGTTTCCTCCGGCGAGAAAGCAATCAAGGCAAGAAGAGATTACACCGTCGAGTTTGGATTGATCTCCACACTTAGGACAAGGGTTGTTGCCTCCTCCATGATTCGGAACTGAGCTAGTGATGAAATTGTCCAGGAAAGTCCCTGTTCCGGTTTCGAGACCACCTCCACGAGTGAAATGTATCACTTTCTCATCGCCTACATAGATTCCTGCGATATTGCAAAACAGAGTACAATCGTGTTTATGAACAAACAAAAAAAAAACCCAAAATTTGGAATCTTTTGATAAACCCAGAAAAAGGCTGTAAAATGCAACGAATCTAACATACATTTCCACGAAATTGGGTTATAAAACAAACCCAAAAACTGAACCTTTGATAAACCCCAGAAGTTAACTAAGAACGAGCATGAAATGTAATAGATCGATATACATATATAGTTAGAGAGCGAGAGATGGAACCGAACCGTGATGAGAGTAGATATAAGCGTTACGCCAAGAGTAGATGTGATCTCCTGCTTTCAGATCATCTCTGGAGGTTTGGTTGGACAGTAGTCCCATGTCGTGCAAGATCTGATTTCGCTTAACGATTAGGTTTTTTTTTTTTTTTTTAATGATTCTCTCTTTTTTTTTGGTCCTCAAAGCTTAGCTCACTCCACTTATACATCTTTAAAGCTCGGGGAAAAATTTGCAAATACTGCATCTCTCCGTACTAAGAGCATGTGCAGCGGCTTATATTTCCTGCGTCCTCCAATAAAAAATATTAAAATTTAGATAGAAATTAGATAATTATTGAAAATACGTTCCTTAAAATGGGACGTATTTTTCTTGGTCCTTCGTTACACGTGGCAGTCTCTGCTTTGTCCCTTTGTGACTTGTGTCTCTCTCTCTTCTGAGATTTTAAAGCTTCAAACTTTCAACAAAATTATTTTACTTTTTTGTAGAGAGATGATCATCGATCTCATCTTCGAAAACCTTAAATTCAACCCATTACGAGTTTGATTCTTCGGTATTATTTTTTCTCTCTCGACAGATCCAGGTGAGTTTAGGTTTCTGTTCTTGTTCTTTTTATAGAGATTTTTCCCCAATATGGTGAGTTTAGGTTTCTGTTATCAATCTCTCATCCTTAGTAGTTGATTGCGTGAATGAATTGATTTGTTTCTTGTTGATTCGTTTGTTCATGTCATAAGAGCTTTTGGCCCGAAAAAAATCCCTCTTACGTTGTAGAAAGCAATCAAAGTTTAGTCTTTTAAAAAAATATATTTTTGGGGTTTTTGTGTGTTTGTAGGATTCGATGGTTAATCAGAAGGCTGTTTTGGCTGTGACAGATGATGTTGTGTTGCTTGTTAGCTCTGTTCTAACTATTATGGAACAGCTTGGAAAGGAGCGTTTTGATCCTCTGATTATTACTCAAACATCTACAATAAGTAAATCTCTTTATTCTCCTGCTTATTTGTTTTCACTGGCTCAGATTATGAAGACTGCTTAGTTAAGCTTCTAATAGTTAGGTCTGGGATATAAGTAGATAGGAAGATTTGTGTCTGTATTGTGGAGAGGTTTAGAGAAAATATAAATAGACTCATGGAAGATTTAGAGAAAATAAGTAGTACCAGCCTTCTTTGCAAGAACCTAATGAGAAAACAGAGTCTGTAGAGAGTGTGTGTATGTATATATAGATTGATGTTTATTGGGTCTCTTCTGTAAAGTTTCCAGCTTTAGGTTTTATGCATACTAGAAGGAGAACGTAACTGATCCATAAGAAAGTGTGTGTGTTAGTGTGTATGTGTATATAAATGGATGTTTTATTGGACTTGAATATTGTCTTGTGCAGTTCTTAGATGTTAATCCAGAACTTGGAAATTCCTATAACGAGGTCATTGCTCCTCAAGATGTTGCTACCTATGGTGGACTCTGTGCCCTGGCAAGTTTTGATCGATCAGAATTGAAGGCATGTATCCTATTTAGCTTTTATTTTACTCTGCCAGTTTGTTCCCAGTGTTTGCTTGTTGCAGCCGTTATGCTTCCTGTCTGGAATATCTAGCAAGTCTGAAAGCGAACTTGCTGCTGGACATCCATCTTCATGACCACGTTGACACACTGTATGATCAGATAAGGAAGAAGGCACTGATCCAGTACACACTGCCATTTGTGTCTGTTGATTTGAGCAGGATGGCTGATGCATTCAAGACTAGTGTCTCTGGTCTAGAGAAGGAACTAGAATACATGATCACAGACAACCAGATTCAGGTCCGTTCTGTTTACTGAAAGAACTTTGTATTGTATTACTGTAATTTTAAAATCTTACAGTAGAGCAAACCTTTTCTCCATTCAACGTCCAAAGATACTTTAAAGAAGAAATGGATGCTTAATAAAACTTGTGGTAGGTTGAGAAGAAATGG